>NW_027508722.1:5747500-5750000 GCF_051911475.1 Siphateles boraxobius | reverse complement strand
AGGCCTAAAACGTTCATGCTTATTCTCTGCATTTATTCTCTTCAGGTTGAGTTTATAAAGGCCCTGTTTTACAGCTGCTCTCCTCCCCTGACCTTCTCTCATCTTCTCTTTTCTTTTTCTGATTCTTCACTCTTTTTGTTCACTACAAAAAAAGTTTTTGTCTTGTTTTCCAGTAAAAGTATTTAAATATCCTTTAATCAAGATACACTTACTTGAGAACCAAAATTACTTAATAAGTTCCTAGTATGCTTTTATACATGTTCTTCTTTCTTGAGTGTGTAATGTTGCTGTTTGAGCACGAAGCACTCAAAAAGGAGTTATTCTCTATATCAGTGTCTCCATTGAAGTCTTGAGTTTTCTATCGTCAATGAACACATCACAATAATCCTCATTTCAATAAATCCTCCCCAAGGCATCCGCAAATTAAGGGGCGTTGTCTGGTTGAGTTAGTTAGTAGTGTGCGAAACTCACAGTTATGGTAAGGGGCGTGACATTTCCCAAACACCCTCGAAGCGGTTGACCAATCACAACACACTGGTCCAGTCGACGAATCAGAGGACATTGTGCTTCATAGATAAAGGAACCGGGGTGCGTTTCCAAAAAGCATTGTTAGCCAACTATGGTTGTAAGTAGGGTTGGGCGATGTCCCCTAAATTGGCAGTTGACGATGTTTCCAGCAAAACATCGCGATGGACGATGATATCGTCGGGGGGGGGGTCTACGGAATCACGCTGACCGTCACGGAGAGAGAGAGAGAGAGAGAGAGAGAGAGAGAGAGAGAGAGAGAGAGAGAGAGAGAGAAGCTACTTCTACTGTGTTCACGCCATGGGAATACTCGGCTTGGCATTTTGAAGTATTTCTAAGTTTATTTGGCCGTTTAGGCGACCGAAGACAAAGACTAGCCTACTATGCTCGCGTGTTGCGCTCGGAGCGTGCGCACAGCATCCTATCAGTAGAATTCAGTTCTCTTTCGCGACTTATCACGCTTTTAATATTTCTTTTCAATATAAAGCACATCCTGCTCTTTTCTTTCTCATTCATTCATGTTTTATTATTAATAACTTTAAACGGAATCAACTGAAATCTGCGCGGATTATCAACAATACAACATATTTATACATAAATTAACGGTCTCTGCGGGAAAAGTGAAAGTACCTGCGGCCAGCGGGTGAAATGTTTCGAAATGTCTCTTTGAACAGCAAAGCACCCGTTTCAATAAAAGGATATTTTAAAGTTTATATAGCTTACTTTTACATTTTCGCTGCTGTTCTAAAATTATTTTCGCCATCACCTAAAATAAGCAGCAGCTGCTTGAATCCCAGTGCAGAGTGCAGGAGCTGTAACTGTTAGGTTACCACAGAAACGTAGGCGGTTAGTTGATTGCTGTGGTGACTCGTGACTCTCGCGAACAGCACTGAACAAGCACGTCTTCATTTTTTTTATCGTTTGTTGGTAAAGGGTGAGAGACAAGGTGTGGCTCGCGAGCCAGGTCCCCAACCACTTGTGTACAGACGAACACGAACTGTCGTGAGACTGGGCCGGTCTGACAGGGTGGGGAGCGTGGCATCACGATGGTGGCTCATCGGTCAGCCATCACGATGGACGATGATATCGTCCATCGGCACAACCCTAGTCGCAAGTTTTGATGAATTGTGTTGGTAACGACAGAACTTGCGACCATAGCTGGTTTTGGGAAGAGTTACTGACAAACTTGGAAGAGAGGTGCTTCAACAATGTGAAATATATGAAAAATAACATTCCAGCATGAAAACCTATTCAACTAGACAGCGAAAAAACCAAATCAAGACTTGAAAATTGATCCAAAATATTTCTTCATGCTTAAAACAAGAATAATCTGCCAAGAAAAGTAAACTTATTTCAAAGGGAAAATAAGTTTATTGTTTGCACCCCACTGGCAGATATTTTTTTGGAATAAGTGAAAAGTCACTTAATTAACACTTAACGGGCTTTGTTATATTATGTCATTTTGCTTTTCAAGTAATTGTATCTTAATTTCAGAATGTTTAGATATTTGTACTGGAAATCAAGACTAAAATACAGAGGAAGCACAACATAATTTTTGCACTTTGTCCTAGGAGTAACCTTGTTTAACACATACATATCCCTGCTGGATTTACTCTGCATTAGTTTTAAACAAACAGACACAAACTTACAGACGTATGTCATTACCCTCATATTAAAAACACGTGTATGTTACTTCATCACACACACACACGTGGACACAGAGAAAGAAGTGTATAGCCCACATTCTTTATGTGCTGCACAAACGAGCCCCACATGTTCACACACCCTCACATACACTGAGAGCTTGTGTGTAATCTAGTTATTATTTCTACTCTCGCCCAAGGCTCTTGCTCTAAGAATTCAACTTTGTTGAGTAACTCATCCTGCTCCGTTTGCACATCAAATTCACCTCATCAACCACACAGAAACGCCGTGGCAACCGCAACGCCACATCATTAAAAACAAATACTCTGGG
>NW_027508722.1:5482500-5745000 GCF_051911475.1 Siphateles boraxobius | reverse complement strand
TTAAATTCAATGGAATTCAATAGAACCCGGTGGCTATTTTTTGTATTACGCCTAAACAAAATCTCATGGGAACTTAAATTTTTTGTGATATCAACTTTAAATTTGGAACACAACTTGGTTAGATATATAGCTTTCATTTTATTGTAATTTTATAGTAATTTTTTTTTTAAATATTTATTTTATATTAAAAAATATATATTTGATTTACTGTAAATTTAAACTTCATACTTTAATTTTTTGAAGTGCTTTCACTTCAGTAATAATCTGCTGATTGCACCGTCAGGCACAACACAAGTGTTTTTTGCTAATTTCAGCCTGACGCAGTTGTCATTTTCATGTCCTGCACCACGTTGTTTAAATAGCAAATACATTTGTGCCTATCTGTTCGCCCATGAGCTGCTGGTCTGAAAACGAGGTGTGTTCAGGCACATTGTTGGCGCGTTGCTATTTTGAGGCAACTGAAATAGACTGAGCCATTGACCAACTGAAACCTGGTCTAAAGTCAATGGCGCACTATTTTTTTGTTATTTAAAGAGTGCATTAGTAATATGCGCCTATAGGCGGGTCCACAACAAGCGTACACTTTGTCTCGTAGATGGTCTGCTTGCGCGCTTTAACCTCTCGCACGAGCTGATCTGTTTCCTCGCTAGAGTAGCGTTCAGTTTTCCGCTTGTCTGAATCCACTTTTGCTAGTTTAACGACGGGAAAAAATTTCAGCGCACCCAGCACATGGTCTAAAAGGGTTGTCCCTATTCTCTTAATGAGTAATGGGTGTGTTTTGGGCGTAACGTGAAATAAACCAATCAGAGTCTCATCTCACATTCCCTTTAAAAGCGAGTTGTGCTCGCGCCATGGCGGATTCGCTATTTACTTGACGGAATTTGCAAGCGGAAAAACTGAACGGTTCTCTAGCGAGGAAACGGATCAGCTCGTGCGCGAGGTTAAAGCGCAAGCAGACCATCTACGACACAAGCTGGATTCCACCATATCTTTATGTACACAATAATAATCTTTTACATTGTAATCCTTTTATTTCTAATATTTAAAAATGTTTGTGTGCTGCTGCGCATCCCTGGGTGTGTAATAAGCAAAGTGTGCGTGCGTTGTGGACCCGCCTATAGGCGCACATTACTAATTCGCTCTTTAAATAAAAACATTAAAAAACTGCGCTATAGACTGCGCCAACAGTTGACCAACAAAAACTTAGTCTAAAGTCTATTTCAGTTGCCTCAAGACAGCAAAGCGCCAACAATGCGCCTGAACACAGCTCGTTTTCAGACCAGCAGCTCATGGGCAAACAGATGGGCGAAAATGTATTTGCTTTTTAAACAACGTGGTGCAGGACATGAAAATGATACCTGCGTTGGGCTGAAACTTGCAAAAAACACTAGCGTCGCGCCTCGTGCTGCATTGTGCCGGGTCTATGATAGGGCCCATAAACTCACAGTAGGAAGTAAAAAGAAAGAATTGCGAGATGTAAACCTGGAATAGTGAGATAAAAAGTCGCAATTACCTTTTTTGAGTTTTTATTCCATGGCGGAAACAAGCTTCCATAGATTTTAGTATTCTTACTACATAAAGCATACTTCAAAAATATACTTTAACTTAGTTCACCCCAAAATGTCCTTATTATTTATTCACCCCTAGGCCATATATATGACTTTCTTTCCTCAGCAGAATAGAAATTAAGCTTTTGGAGGAAAAACTTTCGCTAGGGAAGACCCTTATCCGTCGACTGGGGTTGTGTGGATTAGGAAACTGAACAGGTGTGTGGAATTAGGAACCATGGAAATTATTTAATAAACCAAGGAGATTAACTAGGATACTAAGGAAAACAGGAACAGAGCAAAAAGAGTGAATGCGAAGTGGGGTTTAGAGCAAAATGAGGATAAATTAATTAATTTTATTATTTTTATTTTAGATCTTTAATGATAACAATCATATGTTCTGGGGTTTCAAACACTTCAAACCTTGCCCAATATTCTGAATGTTTATAAATATTTGTCAGCATTGATGTAGCCTAATTAAACGTATTTATATATGTCATAAGTTATGCCGCAAGCACCCAAACCACGATAAAGAGTATGAGCACTAAACCCCTTGAATAAACGGAGCTCGAGTTTTCCCGAGCAAACACACTCAGGCATTGCAGACGTGTTGTAAATATTTAGGGAAAGTTTGTGGATAGCCGCAGTGTGTTTGGTGTGCATTAATAGGACAGTGTTTGGTCATTAATGGCCATGTCTGCTGTGGTCTGAATCCTCAGTGACCCTTCGACTGCTTAATTTCACCCCCGTTACCGTGCGCAGCTGCCTCTGCCTGTCCCGCCTCCTGCTTTAGTGTCCTGCAACATCTCTCCTCTTAATCGCTCCCACTGTGGCTGGTTTCTGTCGTCTTCAAGAGGGATGGGGAAAGACAGGAAGGGGAAAAAGGCAACAGAAAATAAGCTGTGTGTCCTGATGTCATTGGCATCGTGAACGAACACGTGGATCTTGAGAGGAGCATCTGATCCAAACCAGAACTGTGCTCTAGCACTCTCAATGCTGATATAGGTTTGATTTATGATGCCATATGTTTTTATCCTGATGGTATTGGTTTGGGAATTGCAAGGAATTTATCTATTCTGGTTTAGTTTCCACTTTAACAATTCTAGTTCCTTAACCTTGTAAATTGTAAAAAAAAAAAAAAAAAAAATTGTTTGAAATGGAACGCTTTTCTAATCCTTTAGGCAAACTCTAAAAGAAAAAAAAAATTCTTTAGTACCATATTTGATACATCAGGCTTTTATGGCTCAAATAGTTTGATATAGGGCCCTATCATACACCCGGTGCAATGCAACATCATGCGCAACGCAAGTGTTTTTTGCTAGTTTCAGCGCGATGCAGTTATCATTTTCACGTCCTGCACCACGTTGTTTAAATAGCAAATACATTTGTGCCTATTTGTTCGCCCATGAGCTGCTGGTCTGAAAACGAGGTGTGTTCAGGCACATTGATGGCGCTTTGCTATTTTGAGGCAACAGAAATAGACTGAGCCATTGACCAACTGAAACCTGGTCTAGAGTCAATGGCGCAGTATTTTTAAAGAGTGCATTAGTAATATGTACCTATAGGCGGGTCCACAACGCACGAGCTGATCCTTCTCCTCACTAGAGTAGCGTTCAGTTTTTCTGCTTGCAAATTCCGTCATGTAAATATCGAATCCGCCATTGCGCGAACGCAACTAGCTTTCAAAGGGAATGTGAGATGAGACTCTGATTGGTTAATTTCACGTTATGCCAAAAACACACCCATTAGTCATTAAGAGAATAGGGACAAGCCTTTTAGACCATGCGCCGGGAGCGCCGACAATTTTTCCCGTCATTAAACTAGACCATGCGCTTAGATCCTAAAACAGGGCCCAGGGAGTTAATATGACTCTCATAGTCAAGGAGGAAAAAACACTTCAATTTTGTCCAAAGCAAAAAATAATACAATTTGTTGTAGATGCTGATAATTATGTGGCCAAAAAGTAAGATGATAATATTTAATAAAAAAAAATTATTTTTAAGAACAAATTTTGACATGATTTTTCTAAGATAAAAAACATGTATGGATAATCAAGTAAACCTAAGTTACTTAAGGTTATCCTTATGTTTACTTTATAAAATCAGTAAAGATTTCACAGCAAAAATCACGACCTGAAGGTGGACGTTTTTACAATTATACAAAAAAGCCTTTTACTTGCAAAAAAAAGTACAAACTATCAATCAGACGACAGAAGGCATGTAGTAGATTGTGTGCAACAGGTTTTTCAGAGAAGTTTTGATCATGTTGATGATTTAGAGGCCTTAGAAATTAGTGTATCAAATATGATACAGTGGGCTTTATAGTGTTAATGGTTCTATTAATAATTTGGAAGAATGGAATTGCTTATTTTAAATCTTTCAAACAGAGTTTTTAATTCTTGTTTAGATTTTTCAGGTTTTTTTTCAATTCTCAACCCTAGTGTTTTGTGCTGTGTTCCTTTGTCATTTCGCGTTGTCTTCTTCAGGGCTTTTGGGTTCTCTGACTTCATAAACACTGGCCTCCGTCTGTCTGTCCCTCTCTAGAGATTTATGGGAGTGTTTCCAGGTTCACCATGATTTCCATATGGTAGCCAATGTATCACTCTCTGTCACAGTTTGACCTAAAGCATGCACACACACACACACACACACACACACACACACACACACACACACACACACAAACACACACACACACACACACACACACACACACACACACACACACACACACACACACACACACACACACACACACACACACAGACACACACACACACACACACACACACACACACACACACACACACACACACACAAACACAAACACACACACATATTGTCATGCTTGTCGAAGTGAGACACTATAACTTAAGTCTCTCTCTCTCTCTCTCTCTCTCTCTCTCTCTCTCTCTCTCTCTCTCTCTCTCTCTCCCTCCCTCCCTCCAGGCATGTCCAGGTGCTCCAGTAAACTCCAGGGCTGAGGAGTGTGCAGCGTTCAACAGTCAAGAGTATATGGGACGCGTGTATGACTGGGAGCCTTTCACAGAAGGTTAGAAACGGAAATTGAAGGGTTATAAAGGGAAAAAAGAGGTAATAACAGAGGTGTGGTGAATATTACCCTGCTTCTCACCTTGTGGAGCAGCATTTGGAGTTTATTGTTTAATTATCAAGTTTACTGGACATCTACTCACACCACATTTTCCATTTACCTCACTATCAGACTGTTATTTTGCTGAGGTACTGTTCCAAATGAGCTCTGTTCAAAAACCTAGTGTGCTGCCTACCTAGAAAAGATTTTAAGGCACTACCGTTCAAAAGTTTGGGGTCGTTGAGTTTGTTTTTATGTCAAAGAAGTGCCATATGTTCACCAAGGCTGCATTTATTCAATTCAGAATACGGTGAAAATCGTGATATTGTGAAATATTATTACAATTTTATTATAAAACTCTTTTCAATTTGAACATATTTTAAAATGTAATGTATTCCTGTGATTAAAGCTGTATTTTCAGCATCATTACTCAGTGCTAGATGATCCTTCAGAAATCATAATAATACGCTGATTTGCTGCTCAAGAAACATTTCTGTTTATTATCAATGTTGATAATCAGGATTCAGGATGAATAGAAAGTTCAAAAGAACAGCATTTAATTGAAATAGAAATATTGTTAACACTTTATAATAAGTGTACGGTAACAAATAACTTATAAATCATGTCCAATAAAGTTTGGTTTAAAGCACTTAATTAATTACATTTTCCCATTTTCCGTGGCCTAATCTAAAGTGAGAACTATTTCCGTTAATAAGTTGTTAACAAAGCAGTATCTAACTCTTTCTATGAGCTAATTAAACAATAATAATTTGTTAATTACAGCGACAATGAATGAACTGAATGAACTCTCTGAATGAAAGAACTCACTGTTTGTATATAGTCTATGAATGTATTAACTACAATAATAAAGTATTAATTAAATAGTTTACAAATAATTTTTTAATACTTTATTAATGTATACTTATTATGAAGTGTTACTGACATCATTTGTAACATTATGAATTACTTTACTGTTACTTTTCAGCAATTTAATGTGTCCTGGCTGAATAAAAGTATCAATTTCTTTCAACAAAAAAAAGTACTGACCTCAAACTCTTGAACGGCAATTTATACACATGCACTTTAGACACAAACTGTGTTCCAAAATGCTGCCACCTTAAGCCTTTCTGCCAAAATATAAAGCAGCAATGAATGCTTCACAAAGGCAATCTTGCAATTCATTGTGATTTGCATTTTTTTTTAATCGAAGATTGCTTAGAAGTTGAGAAAAAATGTTGATAACTCTATACTGAAAATAGCAACAACATTTTGATTTCAAATTACAAAAAAAGAAAAAAAATTGGCTTTTGATAACACTTTTATCTTATCTACAAAATCAACATGCATGCAGTATTTTCAGTTCTGCTCAACAAGTTTAGCCATTTCTGAACTAATTCTGCCAATTTTACTTCACAGTCAGCGTAGAAAATGTGAAAAATGTGCACAGATTCAGTTTAGACTGGCATGGCCTTAAACAGTCTGTGATTCTCAGAAAGCTCTGAACTAGCAGATAAGCAAGAATAAAGGCGTTTTTGAGAGGCTATAAATGACCTGAGCCTTAAGAAGACAAAGTAGATGTAGAATGAATGAAGGGAGGAGAAGGGGGGTGACCACAGGGGTCATGGGTATTACTGTACAAGCAAAGCGTCTTTGTGAGAGAGAAGGATAGAGAAAGAGAAGTTAAAGAGAAACACAGAGTTAAAAACAGAGGAATGTGTGACGGACCCTTATAAAAGTCACCGAGACAGAATGCAAGTACCGGACCACGACTATAAATCAACAATACAGAAAGAGGAGAGAAAGAAAAAGAGGGACTTATAGTAGGGAAATCGGATGAGGGAGGAGGAGTCAGAGAGGACAGAGGTTAGGGAGTCATAGCAACCGAATGAAAAATGCTGCTGTTCGGGATGGATGGATGGATGGGATGAAAGGGTCTGTGAATGAGAGGAGAAAGACCTGAATGGAGGAAGAAAGGCCTGAATAGTAAATGAGAGGCTTGAAAAAGGGGGAAGTGAGGACAGACATTACTGAAGTGACATTCAATCTACTGTTGAGGAGAGAGAGCTGTCTGGCCCATTATGGTGTGCGGGACGCCCTCTCTGACAGATGACCAAAAATATTTAGGACTGAACCTTAAATCTTCAGTTTAGATCCGTGCAGTCTTAAATATTGAGTATAGAATCATGATTCTTAAGTTTAGAACCCTGAATCTTTAGTTTAGAATCTATTATCTTGAGTTTAGAACCTTGAATCTTTAGTGTAGAACCTTGAAATTGAATTTAGAATCATGCATGCATACTGAGTTTAAGTTGAGGATCCATAATCTTGAGTTTAGAATCTGCACATAGAATCTCGAGTCTTGAGTTAATAACTTTGAAACTTGAGTGTAGACTCTAGAATTTTGAATTACAATCATGAGTTTAAAGTCTTCATCTTCAGTTTAGAATCTTCCATTTTGAATACAGCGTGTAGAATACTAAATCTTGAGTTTAGAATCTTCATTCTTGAGTTTAAAACCTCAAATTTGAGTGTACCTTGAATTTAGAATCTTAAATACTTAATATAGAATCTATAATAATGAGTTTAGAACTTTTTTTGTTAGAATATTGTTTAAAATCTTGAATTTATACTTTTGAGCTTAGAATCTTGAGCAACACTTTAGATTAGGGTCCAATTCTTACTATTAGCTAGTTGCTTATTAGCATGCATATTACATATTACTAGGATATTGGCTGTTTATGAGTACTTATAAAGCACATAATAATGGCTTATTCTGCATGAACATATTCTACATCCCTCAACCCCACCCAAAACCAAACTTAACAACCTCACTAACTATTAATAAGCAGCAATTAGGAGTTTATTGAGGCAAAAGCATAGTCAATAGTGAAAATTGGACCCTAAACTAAAGTGTGACCAAATCTTCAGTTAGAATCTTTCGTTTATTACCTGCAAACTTGAGTTTAGAACCTCAAGAACCTCACATTTAGAATTGTGAATACTGAGTTTAGACACTTCTATCTTGTATTTGCAATCTTGAGTTAAAGTATTTAATCTTGAGTTTAGAACGTTAAATCTTGAGATAAGAACCCTTAATTGTATGTTTGAGTAGATTCTTCAGTTGGAAACTTGAGTCTTGTATTTAGATCTTTGAACATTGAAGTTATTTGTTGATGAAGTGCTGCTAATGAATTGTTGCAGCTGCTGTTTTGTTTGTATCTGTGAATTTTTTTATAACTGAGCTTTTTCTCATCGTGATTCGGACAGTTTTATCTCGCAGCTGCTTTCAGTCATATTCAGTAAATCATTTCTAGATGAGGAAAAGCTTGTGTGACATTAAAGGAATAGTTTTACACAAGGAGAAAAGAGATTACATGATATTTACTCCAAACCTACAGTAAGTAGGGCGCCAGCTATAATCATATTAAAATAAATTATCAACTAATTGAAATCATATACAATACAATGCAGATATGATGTTTGGCACATTTTATTTTTGGGTAGATGGCTGTAGATTGTTTGCTTTGAACTACAGATCAATTCAGTCTAATTGTTTGTTTAAGGGTAATTCAACTGATATTGACTTATTCATCTAGCAAATGCTTTTATCCAAAGTGACTTATAAAAGGATTGCCTCAGAACAAGTGATTCATCCCGAGGAGATTATATAACATGAAGTGGGCCAATACACACTTCCTAAATGACTTGGAAAAGTACAAGCTAGAACAGAGATGTAGGTGTGACACTGTGAAATAGTGCTTTGTGGTTTAAGGGGAAGTGTGTCAATAGGTGTGAGTCAAATGCATTTCTTGAATGCTACATTAATCTGAAAACATTTCAAAAACGCTCTTCCTCCACATTAGCATTTTCACACACGCACATTTTCCAGAAGTTTCTTGTCCACATTGAAACGTCAGTAAAACACTAAAATCATGTGCAAGTGTAAAATGTAATAAAGGCTCATGATGATACTGAGAGACCAGACATAGTGAAGTGTTCACACTGTTCTCCTGGCACAATACCATTTATTAAATGGAAAAGGGAAGGTTTACACGACAACAATGTACTAAAAACGGAAATGTTTTTCCTTTGCGTTTTCACGTACAGACGCCAATGTTGTCAAAACAATCCCTGTTCAAACAGATCCGCCAAAATTATTAAAAAACTCGGTATTCTGCTGCCAGACCAGTAGTTGGCAAAGTGACTTTGTTAAAATCCCCCTGTAGTCAATTACTGGATCCCTTAAAGCTCTACTTTGATCACTAAGATGACATATTTAAACGTTTTTTCCTGTGAAAAAAAATTCCACATGCCTTAAAATAGCTTGAATGTAACTCTACACCCCTTCCTCATTTAGTATTTGTGGATCCATGAATATGATGTTACGGCCAGAGCCATGTCCTAAAAGAAGGACATTAACAAAACTCGTTTCAACAGGAGAATTTATTATCAAAAGAACATAAACCAGTGGGGATTTCTTTAAGACTGCAAGGGAAGCTCGACTTCCCCTATAATGGCAAAAAATGAATGGTCAAACATGTACTATTGTGTTAACATTTTATTGACTAAAAATGTGTTAGAACACGTTCATGTTGAAGACGAGTTCGTTCAGAATCAGTTACATATAGCTGGTCGGCTGACTCGATTTCCTTCTCATTCATTTCCCGAGCGTCACAGTGCATTTCCCTGTTGAAGCCCAGCGTCCACTGACTTCCATGCGGCTGCTTTGAACAGTTTTTTTCAGTGCTTCGAAACTTGATGATCATTGGATAAATGCTGCGATTATGCCCCGCCCACGTGTGCTCAGCTTCTCTGGGGAGGATGCTGGACTCCGGGCTTCTGCGTGATGATTGGAGGGTCTGTCGAAAGACTGGATCTCCTTTTGATTGACAGCGATTTTATACTATAAAAAGTCGCTGACGCTGAAGCTATTCGAGCTCAGTCCCATCGCGGATTTTGCAAGTGTAGTCGAGAGACATACTGCTGCAACCTATTTCTTGGTATTTGCTTGGCAAAATTGCTAGCCAATTTTCATCATACATTTCACTCAATTATACACCACATTCCTTGTTTCAGTTTAACCTAATTCCCACATCTCCTCCGTCGAGTTTAATATCTTTTTTTATATTGTTTGTTCATTTATTCATTCATTCATACTGTAGGATAGGCTATAAATAAATGGACAATTTGTATGATGTAGGCGGAAAATGAGCTTCCCCTCTTTGAAAGACCAGCAGTCGCCACTGACATATACATAATTGTGGGAGGTAAAACAATCGGGGATAACAAAACATCAACAAAAGAGAGCAGGACCGCCGCCGAAATCCCGCCGCCCAGACATGGCAATGAGTCTTCATCCCTCACTCACATGGTTCACAGATGCAGGAAATCAGTTCCTAATAAAACAAGAACACACATAACAAGAACACGTCAACCCCCTAGAGGACAGACAAATCATTACACAAATAAAACAAATCAATCAAAAATACATGCTCATGTATCATATGCTAATTAGCCCCGCCTCCACTCACTCACACCAGCTCAGAGATTCACTCGGCCAACTTACTGAGGTAAACGCTGCAGAATGGTATCGCTATTTACAATGTCAGACACATAACGGTAATTAACATGAATAGCCTTTTCTTGACTACATTATCAAACAGCTAATAATGTGTTGCTAATGTTACACAAACCATGTTCCAGTTCGCCATCTCAGAGTCAAATAGCTGCCTTCTAACTATCATCAGTGGAGAAAGGCATAGAGTTCCTCATAACATCGTAATATACATTTTACAGCTGCTATATTGCTAAATCTACCCGATTTTTCATATCACCAGAAAAATATACCGGGATAACCTGGCTTGTCTTGAGACACCTCTGCTAGTTCGCTGTTAATGATCTGGGCTGGATTTCCCGATAACGTTGTCTCTCTCCGCGCTACGACGACTCTAAGGTATAGCTTAACTAAAGGTATATCATTTCTAGGCGTGTTCCCTGAACTATACCTTAGGAGGTTGCTTAAGATTTACCTTCTTACGTGCGACGTTACCAGGTGCTGTTCGTGTCAATGGTGCTGAATTTGTTGATATTTATGGCTCGAGAATCAATTATTCATTCATGCAGGGCCTGCTTCTCTGCGTTATGTGAGAAAGCGATGTTCTTTATAAAAGAAGCACTTCAGAAATAGTGGAAATTGCATTTATTAGGATTAATGGGATATTTAAAAAATATTCCAAACTACAGTATAATTGTCAGGATACAGGCACGGAGACAGAGGTAAGTGAATCCAAACATAGTTTTATTTAAAGTGACACAAGTGCAAAGGTGAGTATTCAAAGTTCAGGTGCAGATTCGGTGAAGGGCACAACGTGCGGGGCAGATTACAGGTGAGCAGCACCTCTTCAGGTTAGTTGGTGTCAAGCAATCACAGTTCATTAATACTTGTCTTTTCTCTTACAGATGCAGTCACGAGCCAGTAAACTCAGCGTGAACACAGGGAACTCAGGTGAATACCGGATCTGATTGAGTCTGATTGGTTCCTGACATTACCCCCCCCTCCAGAGTCCGCGCCAGCGGACCTTGGACCCCGACGTCATGGAGGTCTACCTCTGGGCCGTGGTGCAGGTTTTTCAGGATGTTGAGCGTGGAATTCAAGGAGCAGATTGGGATCAAGGATGTCGTTCCGAGGTATCCAACATCTCCCTCCCAATCTATCACGTACTCAAGCGGACCACCTCGACGTCGGGAGTCCAATACCTCTTTTACCGAATAAATGGACTCTGGTTCAATAGGTGGTATTGGGTGGGTTATCTTCAGGAACCAGTTCTGTTGCTGAGCTGGGTACTTCCGATGGTTTGCCGGACCAAGGAAACAATGGAGGTTGGTAACCCAGCACACACTGGAAAGGAGTTAACTGCGTGGATGACTGTCTGAGGGAGTTTTGTGCGTACTCTGCCCAAAGTAAATACCGAATCCAGATGTTCTGGTTGGAGTGGCAGAACGTACGCAAGAATCGTCCACCATCTTGGATCTTTCGTTCGGTTTGGCCATTTGTTTGCGGATGATACCCTCGATGATAGGCTTACAGTCACGTTCATAAGAGTGAAGAATGCTTGCCAAACTCGGGAGATGAATTGGGGTCCTCTGTCGGACACAATGTCTTCTGGGATACCGAAAGACATGTTTCATCAGTAATTCAGCAGTGACAAAAGCCGTGGGAATACCTTTCAGGGGAATTAGTCTGCACGCCTTGGAGAACCGATCGATGGCTACTAGGATACAGGTGTTGCCTTCAGAGGTGGGAAGATCAGTGACGAAATCGACCCCGATGTGGGACCAGGGTCTATGTGGGACAGGAAGTGGCACCAGTTTACCCGCTGGAAGATTCCTGGGAACTTTAGACATGGCACAGGGAATACAACCTTGCACGAACGCCATGATGTCCTGCTGCATGTTGGGCCACCAATACTTCAGTTGGAGAGTTGGGAAAGTTTTGCTTATTCCGGGATGACCTGTGCCTACAGAGGAGTGAGCAGATGAAATCAGAGTGTTGCTGAAATCCTCAGGCACGTAAATCTTTTCGGGGGGGAAATCCTGGGATTCTAGGTTGTTGTCGTGACAATTCCAATAGTTGCTCGTTGATTTCCCACTGGATGGGGTTGACAAATAATCTCTCAGGCAGGATGGTTTCGGGTTCTTCCATCAGAGTTTCTGGGGCATGGATACGAGAGAGGGCATCTGCTCTAGTATTCTTTGAGCCTGGACGATATGAGATTTTGAAATGGAAACGGGTGAAGAATAGTGCCCATCTGGCCTGACGTGGGTTAAGTCTCTTAGCGTCTCTCAAATACTGGAGGTTCTTGTGATCGGTGAGCACTAAGAATGGATGTTTAGCCCCCTCCAACCAATGCCTCCATTCTTCTAAAGCAAGTTTCACAGCCAGGAGCTCCCAATTTCCGAAGTCGTAGTTGCTTTCTGCAGTAGATAGCTTTCTAGAAAAGAACACACAAGGTATGGTTTTGGAGGAATGTTCAGAGTACTGGGACAGAATCCCTCCTACCCTGGTAGTGGAGGCATCTACTTCTACCACAAATACCTTCTCCGGATTTGGGTGATGGAGCAAGGGTGCAGTGGTGAATGTGGCTTTGAGTGATTTAAAAGCAAGCCCCGCTTCTGGGGTCCAGAGTAGCGTCTTCGGCTTCCCCTTTAGCAAGGAGGTTAGAGGAGCTGTCAAGATGCTGTATAAATCATCGGTAAAAATTGGCAAAGCCAAGGAACCTCTGGAGTTCTTTAACAGACTGAGGTGTTGGCCAGGACATGATGGCTTCAGTTTTTCGATTATCCATTTCCACTCCTCTCTTACTAAGGTGATATCCCAGGAACTCGACACTGGTCTGATGAAAAGTGCACTTTTCAGCTTTTAGGAACAGAGTGAATTCTCTGAGTCTTTGGATTACAAGGGACACATGATGTTGATGTTCAACAGGATCTCTGGAGAAAATAAGAATATCATCGATATACACCAACACAAACCTTCCCAGGAAATCCCGGAGTACCTCGTCCATGAAGCTCTGGAAGACAGAAGGAGCGTTTACCAATCCATACGGCATGACCAGATATTCATAGTGCCCTGCAGGCGTAATGAAAGTAGTTTTCCACTCATCCCCTTCTCTAATTCTGACCAAATTGTATGCACTCCTCAGATCCAATTTGGTGAACACTTTGGCTTCTCTGAGCTGTTCGAGGGCTGATGGGATGAGAGGTAGTGGATAACTGAATTTCATGGTGATTTGATTTAGGGCTCTGTAGTCGATACATGGTCTTAAACCTCCATCTTTCTTGGGAACGAAAAAGCTAGTGGCAGCAGGGGATTTGGAAGGACGAATTTAACCCTGTTGCAAAGACTCCTTCATGTACTTTCGCATGCATTCTTGTTCAGGAATTGACAGGGAGTAAATTCGACCCTTGGGAATCGATGCACTGGGGACCAGATGAATGGCACAATCCCATGGTTGATGTGGAGGTAAGTTGGAGGCAGTAACAGGGTTAAAAATGTCAGAGAATGAGGAATAACAGGAGGGAATATTCGTAGACAGGTTTTCCGTGGGGCTTTCGATGATTGTGGAACTCACTGTTAGCACTTCCTTCTGTTCAGCACCTGGTGGAGCAGGGTGTGTGATTTCAGTAAGTGGGCAATGACAACCCCAACTGTTGATCTTACCGGACTGCCAATTTTATGGTGGGTTGGTGACGAATTAGCCATGGGCGACCTAGGATTATGTCTGTTTGACTATTCTTGAGA
The DNA here is from genome assembly GCF_051911475.1 of Siphateles boraxobius. Lineage (NCBI taxonomy): Eukaryota > Metazoa > Chordata > Actinopteri > Cypriniformes > Leuciscidae > Siphateles > Siphateles boraxobius. Next base: position 5,731,062 of record NW_027508722.1, on the reverse strand, counting down.
ACAAAAGGTTTGAACATTTCGTGGTGAATATTTTTAATACATAACTGGATGGGTGTTATCTGAGATGTGACATACCCTTTGTTAATCAACTCGCCGGTTACTGCATGGATGGAGTAAGGCCTGGGAGTGTCAATCTTCCTGAGGTTGAGCTTCTTACAGAGCTGTCCTGATATAAAAATCCCCGCTGATCCAGAGTCAATGATGGCTGCTACAGATACATGGAAATTTTGGGATTTCAAGGTTACAGGAATTGTGAGTGGTGTTGATACAGCGAGGCGGTCTTAAACGGAGCTTACCGTCATCCGCGCTGGTCGAGTGGGACATGCAAGTAGAAAGTGACCTTTAACATCACAGTACAAGCATAATTTCAACTCTCTACGACGGGCGCGTTCGGTCTGGGTAAGGCAATGAGTGTCGACCGGCATCCTTTCTGGTGGATTTTCGGACACAGAGTCCATGAGAACTTGAGGGGACGTGACATGAGAGTGTCGAGCATCTTGATAAAAACTCTGAGATCTTTGATGTTCACGGAGAGTTTGTTGTATGAACTTTTCCAATCCCAGGTTATCATAGATAGCCAATTGAAGACGGAGTGCAGGATTTAAACCACGGCGGAAAGCAGTCAGGAGAGCTCTTTCATTCCAACCACTCACTGAGGCTAAAGTTCGGAATTCAATGGAATACTCTGAAACAGATTTCTTCTCTTGATGAAGCTGCATCAATTTATCACCGACAGATGAATCACTGACTGGTTGTCCAAATACTTCCTTGAAATGGTTAACAAAGCTTTGTACAGACGTGGTAACCTCAGCTTCCTTTACCCACAACAACTCAGCCCATCTCAATGCTGCTCCAGATAATTGCTGAATGATGAAAGAGATTCGCGAGCGTTCTGTAGGATATAACTGAGGTTGTAGTTCAATGGCGAGTGAACACTGCAACAGGAATCCGTTGCACTCCTCCACCCGGCCGGAGAATGGCGCTGATCGGGAGGTAGGACCAGCGATAAAGACCAGCGTGGGAGCGGGGTTAGCGGAAGCGCTGGCGGCTTGTGGTAGCGAATTCGCCGCGTTGGTTGCAGATTGTACTGGAATGGCAGGGGTTGGTGGTAGTGTTGGATCCATACCATAGAAGATCTGTTCCGCTCAAGCCTTCTGTCAGGATACAGGCATGGAGACAGAGGTAAGTGAATCCAAACACAGTTTTATTTAAAGTGACACAAGTGCAAAGGTGAGTATTCAAAGTTCAGGTGCAGATTCGGTGAAGGGCACAACGTGCGGGGCAGATTACAGGTGAGCAGGTCCTCTTCAGGTTAGTTGGTGTCAAGCATTAACAGTTTATTAATACTTGTCTTTTCTCTTACAGATGCAGTCACGAGCCCGTAAACTCAGCATGAACACAGGGAACTCAGGTGAATACCGGATCTCGGGAAACATCTCTCTGGAAACAGCGGAACAAGGATACAAAGGTTAGTAATTCACAGGTGAGTATATGTTACTTTGCAGGTACTGGGTGCATCAGAGACTTCGGGAGACGATGGATAATGGTCTGTTCCTGTTGGAGGCTTGACAAAGACTGAGGCTGTGGTGAGTGTTTTTATGCTGAGGCTTGCTGATTGTGAACAGGTGCGGGTGATTAGAATTCAGGGGAGAGTGATCGTTGAGTGGTGAGGGATGTTGAGTCTGATTGGTTCCTGACAATAATAGCCTAGCCTACATATTTAAAAATTGTATCAAATATTGCTGCCACAATAACGGCCCATCACAACTGTTTATGTTATTTCTTCTTTCTATTTTTTGTATGCTGAGGTGGAGCTGTGATGAAATATTGTTCTTGTAAAAACTTTCCAGCATTTCAGTAATAAAAGTGTACATCTTTAAAATGCATGCAAATTACAGTGAACAGTTATGGTACGTACGGTGCTCGGCAGTGATCAAAAAAGATTTAAACAGTGAAGTTTGAAGTGACCTCTTCTTGTACACTTTGAGATTTGGATTCAGATGACAATTAAATTACCACACGACCTTTGTGTTTGGCAAAAAACAGAAGTGATTCGGCCTGGGATTTTTACGCGGGTGGTGGAAGAAAAACACTGATATTCTGGATTCGGACTGCAATAAAATCACATACTAACCTAAATGTTGAAAATATGTTTATTATGTTTATTTAATAAAAATAATGTTTATTCATTTTGCAGACAGTTTTATCCAAGGCGACTTACAAATGAGGAAAACAGCAAGCGACAGTGTTGGGAAAGTTCACTTTCTACATGAACTAGTTCAAAGTTTAGTTCACAAATTTTAAAATGAACTAGGTCAGTACATAGTTCATACTTCAACTGAACACAGGTGAAGAAACTGAACACAAACGAGGAGCGTGAAAAATTAACAGGACTGAACCAAAATCACAGTGACAGGGGGAAACCAGATCACAAAACAGAACTTAAACACATAGAAAACGTGACAATATGTTGCTGCGAGCTATTATTTTTCAAAATTATTGCCACAGCCCGTATAGAACCACAGACAGCAATTATTTTATCGCAGGGCAAAGTTTGCACAGAAATGTAAGATTTTTCCCATCCTCACCGACGTTGTCTTAAAACTCGTTTAAATGATCATACGACGCCTCATTGATGCTTTTGGTTTTGATGACGCATGCAGCGTTGCGACACTGGTGGCTGGTGTTGCCAGAATGGGTTTTTTTCCACTACATATTAAGGCCTGCTTACGATGTGTGTTTTATCCCGGTTTTCGCTCTATAGAAATCTGACACTCTATTGAACGAAGTTAAACTGAGAGAGCGTGCCGTTCACACACACCAGAATAAACGAGTTCAAAGTAACGTTCATCAGGCAGTAATACAGTACGTTCAGTTCACGTTCGCCCAAAATATGAATCGTATACTATCGTCCAATGAACGCGTTCAGGCACAACACTGGCAAGCGATTCATCGTAAAGAGGCAAACAACCACAAGTACTTAAAAAAGGTTTCGGACATTGCTTAGAGTATCATAAATTAGAATAGGGAGGGATTAAAGGAAGGTGAAAGCACAGATTTAAATTTTTATGATGATGTGATTTCTACAAAATCTTTATCAGACAGAGTTCAGTATTGTAGAAAGTGCACTATTGACCAGGTCCAGCATCAAACACAGTTCAGTATGGCACAAAGCTAAGCAGCATGCAGAGCTCAGCATCAGACATGGTTCAATACTGGACAAAGTTGATTCCAGTTGAGACAGTGCTGATTATCCCTCAGGGTTCGGTATCAGGAAGAGTTCAGTTTAAGAATTCAGTTACACTGAAATGACAGAGACATTCACCCCTCTGTTTATAATGTGTTCTGAAACTGCTTTTATGTAGAAATGAAATCAAAACAAACGCACTCAGGGGTATTCAGGCCATGAGCTGTTGTGAAAGAGGCGACACTGGAACTATGTGTGTGTGTGTGTGTGTGTGTGTGTGTGTGTGTGTGTGTGTGTGTGTGTGTGTGTGTGTGTGTGTGTGTGTGTGTGTGTGTGTGTGTGTGTGTGTGTGTGTGCTGTGGGTTAGGAGGCACAAGAATGTGCTCCGATTTATTAGAAGTAAAACTCTTGTAGGTTCCAGCAGTTATTTGAGCTATTGTTGGCTGTATGGCGTGTGTGCGCACATGCTTTTGTTTTGTTGTCCCTTGGAGATCATTTTTTTGGCCTGCTCAACTCTAAAGATCATTATGTGATTGTGTGTGTGTGCGTGTGTGTGTGTGCGTGCGTGTGTGTGTGCAGTAATTGTTACTGCATGACACTGCTGTGCAGTTCTGCGTATGATTTGGCTTGTTCTCAGTGTGCCAAGGTTTTTATGGGACATTCTTGAGAAAAATATTCATTGAAAAATTTAATTCTGTCATTACAAAAAGTTATTTACTGAAAATATTGGCACCCATCCTAGTTCTCCTTTGCGCATTCATGAGAGAAACAGCAATGTCCAATACAGGAACAAATTGTCCTCTATAGTTGGATATTTTCTATTAATCAGTTCACAAATCAATTTTAAATTATTCTTTTAACAAATGGGACTGATCTGCTTTACTGGAGGGGAAGATTTTTAGTGAATAATTACTTAAATTGTGGTTTGTTCCTCACAAAAAGCATGCAAATTACAACTGTTTATGGTACAGACTTATTGGGCCTCATTCATGAAACACGAACAGAACAAATTTCGGTGTTAATCGTTTGTATAGTCGTGTGATGTATTTTCACGAACCCTGTTCCCCTTCCACACGTAAATGGTGCATAAAACCTCCAAAAGTTGTTCTTTTAGGCAAACTGATGACTGCATTTTGATAACACTATGCAACTTAATAATATTTCATGAGTTTGTTTGCCCATATACCCAGGCGATCTTAAACTGTTGAGGTTGCATGTCATGAGACCTATTTATGAATGATTGGAATTCATTAACGTACACACGTTTAACATATCTGATGTTTACAAAGCATTTGTGAATCCGAGGGAGAGTTTTTGGGAAGGTCCCTTTTACTTGCAAATTACTTAGAATTTACTAATATATTTACAGAAGTTTCATGAATGAGGCTCAGTGACTTTCTATAACTTCAGTCCCTTATTTATTATTTAATTTAACCCTGTAAAGCCTGACATGAAAAAAATATGTATATTTTCTTTAATTGGATCCGTTTCTTTGACCATTAGACAAAATACAATATTGGTTCATATATAGTATAATATAGTGAGAATATGGAGCTCGTACTCAGAAAAAAAAAACATTACTTTTATTAATTTTATTATAAAATATGCAATTTGTTGCAGATGCCGATATTTATATGGCCAAAAAGTAAGATGAAATTCCGATATATTTGAATGTAAATCAATGAGATCTTTATAACAGTATAGCAGATACTCATACAATCATATAATCATACAAATATCAATCGTCGTCACTCTATATCTCCCAATTATACTTAGTAAGATTAATAGTCTTAGTAAGATGTTATTTAAATTCTTAGTTTTAAGATTAAAAACTCTGCAGTTTTAAAACATATAATGCAATGCAAAACAATGATGATCGAGATATGAACAAATAAACATTCCTCAAAAAAAGCCTGATGGATTTGATACTCACATTTTATATGATTTTACTAAAAATAATTGTTGTTTCAATCCATTAAGTCTTCATTTTGAAATATTACTAAGAATATAAAAGTTATTCTTACGTTCACAGTAAAAAGTCACGGGAACCACGACCTGCAGTTGGACGTTTTTACAATTATACTAAAATACTTTTTATTTGCCAAAAAAAGTATAAACTATCAATCAGACAACAGAAGGCATACTGATTTGTTACAGTACATAATGTGGAGTTTGTAACCGTATAATATCGGTTACACTTTATTTCGACAGTCATTTTAGACATTCTACTAACTATAAGTAACTTTTCAACTACATGTCAACTAACTGTCATTAGAGTATTACTAGACTGTAGTAGACTTTCAGTAGACTGTTAGGTTATGGTTAGGTGTTAGGGTTTGGGTTAGGAGAACAAGTTGACTTGTAGTTGCCAAGTTACTTATAGTCAGTAGAATATCTGTTGGGGGACCAATAAAATAAAGTTTAGCAGATATTAAGCTGACAGTCTACTAATACTCTAATGACAGTTAGTTGACATTTAGCTGCAAAGTTACTTATAGTTAGTTTCATGTCTAAAGTGGACTATCAAAATAAAGTGTTACCATAATATCACCACGTAAAAAAATTGACCTGTAAAAGTCTTCAGAATTTCTTCTGTTTTATTCTATGAAAGAAAAAAAGTTATGTGGGTTTGGAAAAATGGAAGGTGAAAATGTTGGATGAACTACCCCTGTAAGAGCTCGAAGGAGAGATGGAGGAAGATCCAAGTGAACGAGGAGAAAGAGAGCGTGCATGAAACCAAACTCTTTCGCTCTGTCGCTCATTTAGTTCTCACTAAACATTCCCTCCTTTCGTTTTCCTTGCATTGCTCCAAATCCCTCGCTGTCTAATTCGTCCGCTGCCAAAATCTCTCCACCCAGCTCAGAGATTATTAGAGAGCGGGATGTGTTGAATAAACGGAGTTTACTGAGGAGTGAGAACTGTGTGATAGGAGACAGGAGGTGGGGACACGGAGAGAAAACTGTAAACAAGGTTTTAGGGGAGTTGAGAAGGACAGCCATTTGACTGGTCAGAGAGAGAGAGAGAGGGAGGGATGGCATAGACGGAGATGAAGAAACAGCTGTGCTAGTGAGAGAGACGTGGGCTATGATCAGAATAACATACTAACACGCTCTTAGTGGTTCAATTCTCTGCGACCACACGTACACCTTAAGGTCCCCCTACTTTTTACAGCACTTTGTTTATATACTATGCACATTATGCAAATGTCTCTAAGCATACAATAACAAAAAACATGTGCAGTAGATGCTTGCCAGGAATAAAGTGCACTTTTGGGTCCTGTTACAGTTTTCTTTTTCTGCATTTGGAGGCACAGATCCCTTGTTGGATTAACATGTTAAGAAAAACAGCTTGTTTTTAAGCACAGCAAATAATGTGTTCTCTTTTTAAAAGTATGCCAAAGTGTGCTTCTTTTTCACAAGTGCATACTAATGTTTGAAAAGTTTGCAAATGTCTACTGGTTCAATTAGTGCTTTGTCAGTTTTCTGTTAGTAGTAAGCTAGGATTTCATTCTGAACAGCACTGAATTCTGAGTGTGTCATTTGTCTGAAATCTTAATGCTGTCTGTGAAGAGCACACAACCTTTAATAGCTGAGTACCGCAAGAATCCTGCGTAGGATGAGGAGTGTGTGTTTTTGATCAAATCACCTTTGATCAGTGAATCTGGGCTCGTCTCTGCATAACCTCTGCCCACTCTGTCGGCTTTTACATCCAAAATGTCTGAAAATGTGTCTCTTTTGGTTTTTCAGTAAGGTATAGGCCAGGTTTCATTGTGTAATACACACCACCAACTCTTGCTTAGCCAATCACAACACATTCTTACATTTACTTTATTTTAATTTACCATTATATAAGCAAAAACAAGCTCGCAAAATATTAGAAAGACATTTTACATGAAAATGCCAAAACACAGTTAACATACTCTTACTGTCTAAACATGTGCAGTTGTTGGTAAAATATCCATATTTACAACAATAAATACTTGTGTAGGGATTTATACAATCTCAGAATTGATACAGTGCAAATTGTCATACTTTAAGTTTAAATTGTTAAATGTTTATTAACACTTTTGAGCATTGCACTTACATCTTAGTTTTACATCTATAATTCATTCACAACCTCAACATTGTGTAACCCCTCCGTTCTACTCACAATGCTCTGACCGGAAGCAAAGTTTCCGGCATTGGAGACGGGTGCGCTAACAATGCCGCTGAAGACCACAGACCCTAGCGTACCTCTTAAGGTCCAGGGAAGTGAGGTTTCCATTACACTCACCTCCCTAAACCTCACTCCCATCCGGGTCACGGCACCAACGTAACCCCTTTGGTTCTACTTACACGGCTCCGAGCAGGATTCAAACTAGCGTTTCTGACATGGGAAGTGGGTATGTTAACAATGACGCTGAAGACCACAGCCTCTAGCGTCAGTGCGTCTCTTGAGGCCAGGGGAGTGTGGTTCACTCGCACACCTCTCACTAGCTGGCCTCCGTTACAATTGCACAATACGTTTTTTTTCTTCAATTTCAACGTAACATTTTATTGTTTTGGTAACAGTATGGATCCTATTTTAACAATCTAAGCGCATGGTCTAAAGCGCATGTCCGAATCCACTTTTGCTAGTTTAACGATGGGAAAAATGGTCGGCGCTCCCGGCGCATGGTCTAAAAGGCTTGTCCCTATTCTCTTAATGAGTAATGGGTGTGTTTTGGGGGTAACGTGCAATTAACCAATCAGGGTCTCGTCTCACATTCCCTTTAAAAGCCAGTTGTGCTCGCGCCATGGGGAATTTGCAAGCGGAAAGACTGAACGCTTCTCTAGCGAGGAAACAGATCAGCTCGTGTGCGAGGTTAAAGCGTGCAAGCAGACCATCTACGGGACAAAGTTTACACACATTGTGGACCCGCCTATAGGCGCACATTACAAACGCGCTCTTTAAATAACCCAAAAAATATTGCGCCATTGACTTGAGACCAGGTTTTTGTTGGTCACTGGCTCAGTCTATTTCAGTTGCCTCAAAATAGCAACGCGCCAACAATGCGCCTGAACACACCTCGTTTTCAGACCAGCAGCACATGGGCGAACAAAAGGGGCACAAATGTATTTGCTATTTAAACAACGTGGTGCAGGACGTGAAAATGATAACTGCGTCAGGCTGAAAGTAGCAAAAAAACACTTGTGTCGCACCTGGCGCCGCATTGCACCACATTGCGCCGGGTGTATGATAGGGCCCTTTATTTCGATAGTCCACTTTAGAAATTCTATTAACTACATGTCATTTTTGCAACTACGTCAACTACCAGTAATAGAGTATTAGTTGACTCTCTGCTTAATATCTGCTAACACTTTTTGATACTCCACAACAAACATTCTAGAAAATATCAACAGACATTTTTCTACTTTTTCAACAGACATTTCTGACTATCAGAAACTTTGCAAGTACATGTAAACTTATTCTACTAACCTGAACCCTACCCTACTCTAAGTGAAGTGAAGGCCAAGCATGGCAACCCATACTCAGAATTTGTCCTCTGCATTTAAGTAAATGCACACACATTAGGAGCACTTAGCGCCCGGGGAGTGATTGGGGTCTTGCTCAATGGCACCTCAGTCGTTTCCTGCTGGTGTTGATAATCAAACTTGTTACCTGTTACAAATCCGACTCTCTAACCATTAGGCCATGAATACCCCAGATGAGAGTTCAGAGGTCATTGACATGTAGTTGCAAATTAATGAGAGTTAGTTGACATGTAGTTGCAAAGTTACTGGACTATTGAAATAAAGTGTAACCATTGTTTTATCATTTCAAATTGAACAAATTGGCAACCTGCAAAGCAATTTTTACCTGATTTAACCCATAAAAATTTATTTTGTTTGCATGAATGAATGTATTTAGGTTGATTCTGTGATGTTAAATCATATTTTTTACTTTAATAAAGCTTGTTAATTTAGATGTTACTATTTGTTTCAGTGTGAGTGAGGCTTAAATGTCCCGTTTTCAGGGTCACTGTGTGTCGCGCACACACTCTTATTCTGGCATTCCATTTCTTTCTTTTGGTCTTTCTGTATATCCCTCTTTCCCTGAACAGATTCCTCTCTCATCCTGTGCTGTTCTTTCTTTCTCTTGTCTTCCTGTCTCGTGCACTGGTTCTCTCTCTGAGTTTGTTTAGAGACAGAGATAGTGGGGAAGTATATTTAGTCTGAATAGACTCCACTGTCTGCACACCAGAGAGAGAGAGACCGACAGAGCAAGAAAAAGAGTGTGTTGAAGATAAATCTTCTACACTTTAGCTTTTGCTCCTCTTTAAAATTGACCTTTTGTCCACTTTTTATAGATTTTTTACTTTTATTTCTTGTGCATTTTTTTCTCTGTCTTTCTACTTTTTTTCTCTGTCAGTTTCTCTCTGTTTCTCTCTCTCTCCCATTGTCTCCACCATAATCTCTCAAAGATAACTGTGACGAATGGGAAAAGAAGGGCTTGGAATCCCTCGCTCTTTTGTCAGTGTCAGCTGATTCTGATAGACAGACAGACAGAGTCTCACGTAACCAGACCTTTGACTATCAGCATAAAGTCTGGTCCACATTCCAGTCTTTTATGGATAAGAACCTCCCACTTAGACTGAAAGAGAACTAATCTGACAGACATGTAAAGCAACCAACCACCGTTTGTTTTGTGTTTACGTGCTGTTTAGGGGCGGGGTTATCTGAAATCAGATCATGGCACAATAATAGACCAGCATAAATGTATTTAAATAATCTCACAGAAAATGTGTAACGACCAAAAAGAACTTCCTCACAGAAAATGCCGTGAAGTATATGATTGTATATGCTGGTGAAGATCTAGTTTACTTGCATGCAAAACACCACACTCTAAAAAATGCTGGGTTGTTTCAACCCAACATTGGTTCAAATATGGACAAACCTAGCATTGGGTTACATTTTTAACCCAACATTTGGGTTTGTCCATATTTGACCCAAAGTGGGGTTAAAACAACCTAGCATTTTTTAGAGTGCAGATTTACTAAACTAGGCAAATTAGCGTGAGAGTGGGAGAGAACCTGTAATATTTCCTCTGGAGTCACTTATTCAAGATGTTATTACAAACAGAAAGATAAAAGATAAATTTCATGTTGGAGTGGGATTTGAGTGACTTCTTTTTCCCAGTGAGTGTGAGCGGGTACATGAGTGTGAGCGTTAGCTTGGGCAGTTAGCGACTGATTCATAAAAGTGCAGATGGAAAGTTCTGCAGGTGAACTATTGACAATGGGCAAAATAAATAACACAAATTAAATAACACAGACGCAGCCAGATGATTAGTCTACCAAGAACAACATGTCTTTAGTAAATCCTGACAGTAGTTTACTTTCGAGGGAAGTAGTGACGCTCTGTCAGGGCAACGCAACTTCTTGTTCCCTTCTCAGGGAACAATGGTTACAGTCGTAACCTGAGACGTCCCCTTTCGAGGGAACGAGACGCTGCTTTGCCCTGACATAGCGTCAATACTTCCGATGCAGTGTGAGTTCCCTTGATAGGGAGCAATGGTTATAGTCATAACCTGAGACGGTTTTTAATGCCAAAAGAGGGTTTGTGGTGGCGCAAGCTTTTAGTTAATCTGGCCCTTGATGTAACTTACTAAACTTTGTTCAGTGATAGTTATTCACTGAATCAAGTAAACACAACCTTGTTATAGGAAAAGTCTATGTTAATGCGAAGGAATTTTCCATATCAATTTTTCACAGGTGTTTTCCCCTATACTTTGAATGACACATTGAATTGTATTGTGTTTTAGGTTGAAAGTTGCGATATTCTTTTTTCCCCTTTTGTGACGTACATTTGAGTAAAACGGCTGTTCTGGTATAAATGTTGATTTTGTTTAACGAACAATGTCCTGACAGAATATTACTGGTACATTTTTCTTTTACTGATTTTATTTATTTCTTTATCTTTATTACAGTGCAGATTGACAAAAACCCTGTGTGTTATTACTGGCAAACATCAGCCAATCTGATTTGATTTAGCCAGATAATGAAAGTACTCTTTGTGTGCATCAAGTGAATGGACCGTCGGCCAACTGAGACGGAAAATAGAAAAAGAGATTTGAGAGCAAAAAACTGATCAATGACCTTTAAGGATGGACTGATACGCTTGTGCCTGTTTTTGTTCAGCTGATGCTGAAGTTGCAGTTTCTAACTATGCTTGCATGTTCAAATCAAAGGAGCTAAAGTGTCTATGATATTCACAGGGTTCACACAGTCAGTTACAAAGCCAGGAGGTATCAGGGAATGTTATAATTGTGATTTCCAGATATCAGATACAATCCTGTCCAAGTGGCAAGTCTCAAGTGTGTGTTATGTTGGTGTTAGTAAACACCAGTAATAATGACTGTTTCCTGTGTTTGTGATGGAGGTTTTGATCATGACATTGATTGGTTGTAATTATTAGCTCAGGACTGCGTTGTGTTTGTGAAAGAGAGAGACTGAAGCATCTTGCATCCGCACCCGAGGGATTTAACTAGGTTCATAAAGAGGACAGATACAACGGAAAAAACAAGCAGTTTTCAGGAAGAGTTTCAATCATGAGGACAGAAGGATCCATGATGATTAAGCATTTATGAAAGTAGCCATATTGTACTTTTTCATGGAACTGTTTATTAACTGTTTACAGCGTTTTTTTAATATAATTTATGTGATTATAGTCGGTTATTCATATTTTGAAATAGCTGTTGTGTGCTTTTTTCACTATTTATTTTTTAATATTTCTGCTTATTTCAGTTTTACTTTAAGTAATTTTAGTACTTCAACATCTGCAACATTTCTAATTTTCGTTGAAGTTTGTTGATCGATATTTGTATTTTGTTTTATTTCAGCTTGATTTCACTTAAATAATGAACTATTTTTAATAGTTTTAGTTAACAATAACAACACTGACATCTACTCATGTGACCCATAAACTCCTTTAATACTTCTATTTGAAGATGAGGTTTGTTACAATTAGCTAACCTATTTGCAAATTAAGTGACTGTTGTTAAATACTGAAATGGTATATGTGAAAAACATATGTAAGCATACATATGTTAATAAGCTCATGCATGGTTGTGATTACAATACAATATTTTTGCAGCTTATGTTCAATTTGGTTGGGGTTGGGAGCTGTGAGTTATTAATGTCACAGATCTTATACAAAGACTGACACCTAATAAAGTACAATAGTTATGTGAAGTATAAGGGAAAAGTGTTATAACGTAATAAATCTAATGTGAAGTAATGTTTTTGTCTGTTTCTTCCTCTGCAGTGGGTCTAGAGCAGCAGTGTGAGTTGACCTGCCGGCCGGTCGGGTACCGTTTCTACTTGCGGCATGCGGAGAGGGTACGAGATGGAACGCCATGCGCAAATAACACACCCAATGATGTGTGTGTGGGAGGACGCTGTCTGGTGAGAAAACATGCACAAATATTATAGTAACATCATCATCGGAAAGAGGTCTAGAGATTCAATTCAAAGTCTAAATCTGCCAAATGTTTTGTTTTTTTCTTGGAATTGTGAGATATGTAGATCTAACCTTGTGAAAAGAATTACACTTTAGCATCGTTTTAAAAAGAAATAGTATACTTTAAAAGAAAGTATGTTGAATGTAATATTTTCGGAAACATAATTGCATGTAATTTACAATTAAATGAAAATGTATTATAGCTTATTAATTTTATATTTAAATTTATATTAAGTTGATCTAAATCAACTTAAGAGTGCTTTTTTGACCCACTTAAGTAGATCTTTATATGTAATTTCATAATTATTTTGAAATATGGATAACCGTGTACTGCCGAATACACTGACAAGCATTTATGATAGACTAAAATACAGTTTGTCATTTCTATTGAAACTTGTATTTCAAGTATTTAAAAATATGTGTAATTACACATTTATAATGGTGAAGTTACAATTTAGTACATTCAAAATATATGAACTTTAAATACAACATTTAAAACTCAAGATTGATTAATAATCAAGTATGTGTGCCTTATTATGTTAGTCAGCACAATAAAGAAAATGAAAACAATGATTTAAAATTTACTTTTGAAATTATTACTAAGTTTTTAAAAGTGTACTTAAGTGGGTTAAGAAGCATAGTCATAGTACTCTCTATAAATACCCTTAATTTACCTTTTATTTCATTGAAATAATGAAATTATCTGTAATTACAGTTTTTTAAAACTATATTTTTAAGATTTGAAGGACAATGCAAGTGCACATTCAGTACAATTAAGCAAACTTCTTTTTCGCAAGGATAGAATCTGATGTTGTCTGATCTTGTCAACCTCATGCATTCATATCTTACTTTATAATTAATGAAAAGCCTCTTTCCTCCATCTGTCTGTCAGAGTGAGGGCTGTGACGGTGTGTTGGGCTCAGGGTTGGTTCGGGATCGCTGTGGTGTGTGTGGCGGTGGAGACGGCACCTGCGAGAGAATCACAGGAAGTTTCCTGAACACGAGCTTTCCTCTGGGTTACCACAAAATCCTGGATATCCCTCCCGGAGCCACAGCTATCAACATCACGGAGAGACGAGCCAGTCCCAACTATCTGGGTACGAACTATCTCTGTGTGTGTGTGTGGGTCAAGTTTGGACAAAATATCTGCTCTAAGGATAGTAAAACCTAAAATCAGCTAAACTGTGGGAAACAGACCCTGAAAAATCCCTATGAGGAAGTTGCTTATATAATAGTTTAAAAAGGGTTACTTTTAATGCTTTTTTTTATTTTTAAACTTTCTTTTGTGTGTAATGTTGCTATTTGAGCATAAGGCAACTTCTGTTGAGTTAGTAGTGTGTGAAATTCGTGGTTATGATAAGGGGCAGGACATGTCCCAAACATGCTCTAAGTGGTTGACCAATCACAACACACTGGTCCAGCCGACCAATCACATTGCCCTGTTTGGAAGGAGGGGCATCATAGAGACAGGAACTAAACAGATGTTACTGGCAGGCTGAGAAGAGAGGTGCTGCAACAATGACAAATATGAGAAAAATAATGTATAATAATTTGAACATTCAAGCCTATTCTAAAACCCTTTTCTAGTAGAGCCCAAAAACGAATTCAAGTCTTTGTTGAGGATCATAATAGGTCCCCTTTGATGAAAAATAAATGTAAAACTACATAAAGCATTGTGTGACGGGGTCCGGCTTATGGGTCAGAAAATGTCATTAGCATAAAATGGAAAATGTGTGTGTGTGTGTGTGTGTGTGTGTGTGTGTGTGTGTGTGTGTGTGTGTGTGTGTGTGTGTGTGTGTGTGTGTGTGTGTGTGTGTGTGTGTGTGTGTGTGTGTGTGTGTGTGTGTGGTCATTTATGTTCTGTTTGTCTTTCCTTATGGTGACCGAATGACCCTACTTTCATTTCAGAAAACTTTCATTATGTGAACACACGTAGTGGAAAACACCGTCATAAAGGAAATAACTTTATCTTAGTACCTTATTTCAACGTTTATGAAATATTGCTCTACAAAGACAAATGCAGGAACTACATGAACACTGGAACTGATTTTGAAGAGTTTGGACTGATTTGATTTGAATTTCAGAATCCATTCTGAGTAGAACTGAACCAAACGCATGTGTCATGATTTGTAGTTAAAATTACTGCATTTTGCATTTGCAGGGCAGAATAGTTCACCCAGAATGCTTTTCTTACTTAAAAATAATCGGATTTTTCTTACCCCATTAGCAGATAATTTTGCAAGTTTTAATCTTACCGTAATCTAGATTTTTTCCCCCCCAAAAGACAAGGCATAATATCTTCTGCTATTTTACTACTTTGGTAAATGCATCTTGATTTAAGATTTTTTATATATATATTTGGACTGGAAACAAGTCAAAAATACTAAGCAAAGTATTTTTTGCAGTATGATCGGAGTTCATCCTAACATAAAACGTCACATTCATGAACGTGCGCATGTGTGTGTGTGTGTGTGTGTGTGTGTGTGTGTGTGTGTGTGTGTGTGTGTGTGTGACTGTGAATGCATGTACTTGCTTACACATAACATATCAGTGTATGTTTCTACCTGCTGGTGTGAGATTAGTGTGAATTGGTCATTGTTCCTTGGTTTAGTGACTCAAGTTAAGCTCAGACCTCCAACCAAACGTTCGGCTTCTAAACAACAGATCATTAGCAGAGAGATAAAGCTGCAGTTGATCACTTTATATAATCTAGAAAGCGCAGGGCTCGCAAAATTGCTAGCCCAGCGTCCCGGGGCTTTTGTGTTTTCCAATCGGGCTACCAAAATGCATAACCGGCCTGCCCGACGGGCTATCTGAAATAGTGTAAAAATTGCTCCCTTTAATCACATTTTTGACCAGTTATTTTAGGGAAAAATTTGACCGCGCAGGTTTTCTCATGAATCTCCGTGCCTGTTTTAAGAGAAACACGAGCAGTGGCGTAAGGTGGGACAGGTGTGTGTCTGTGTGGGTATGAATAGCAATTTGAGAAAAAAAGAAAAAAAAACATTACGATGTCTAGAAAAGTTTTTGATTGTTGTCTTGACTCCTAAGCAATATTCTACATTAAAAATTGTCTTTTTATTTGGGCTAGTAAAATTCATTTCGGGCTACCAAAATCTGAAGAGTGCCTGCCCGAAGGGCTACCAGCGATTTTGAAATTTTGCGAGCCCTGGAGTCTAAATCTAAATTCAGTGTCTGTAGATGATAGTGTCCCATTGTTTCAGCACGTGGTGCGTTTAGGGGCAGAAATGAGTCATTGTCCTGAGAGGATTGCTGATATGCTGTTCATCTTAATGTTAGCCTGGACACGACTCAGGAATGCCTGGATTCACAGATTATGTTTTCTTTTATATATGTGGGGGATCTCTCTGGGATGTGTTAGGTAATACAGGCATGTTTTCTTAAAATAATATGACCCTGAGTCACAGTCATGGACATGTCTGTGTTTGTTTGGCTTCTGTGATTGTGCCCTGAAGGCAGACTTCTGTAGTAGACAAAACACTTACACCCTATTCTGAGTGTAGAATGAGAAATCATATTTTTTCTCTCTCGCTGACATCCTTTTTTTGGCTTTTGCTTTTCTTTCTCCTGTCTCTCTGTGATTGCGTCTGCCCCAGTTTTATAGTTTAGAGGTTGAGCTCAGGAGGTGTTAACTATCACTGTTATTATTGTTTATATTTCCTCTAACACTGTGTATTAAAGTTCAGTGTGTGGGTTTGTGATCCAGACATGTGTTCAGCAATGCCCTGGAAACCACCTCCAACTCTCCAGCATCATTGCAGAGACTTGTTTAGGTGTCAGTAGTTTGTCAGACTACTTTTGTTCTGAGTGTTTGTCTGGTTTAATTATCGGTATTTTAACCAGTGAGACTACTTTAAGTTTCACTATTTTGTCTAGTTTTGGTGTCAGTAGTTTAAGCATCAGTTTTGGACTCGTTTAGAGGCTGTAGTCTGGTTTAATTTTCAGTATAAGTAGTGAAAATAGTTTATTAAGTATCAGTATTGGTCTAGTTTAGGTGTCATTGGTTTTGAGTAGCCATAGTTTAAGTATCAGCATTTGTCTAGTTAGCTATCTCTAATGATCCTACAACCCCAAATCAGAAAAAGTTGGGACATTTTGTAAAATGCAATAAAATCAAGAATCTGTGATTTTCTCATTCTATTTAACCTTTTATTAACTGACAAAAGTACAAAGAAACGTTTTCCAATGTTTTCACTGACCAACATAATTGTATTTTGTAAATATGAACATTTTGATTTTGATGGCTGCAACACAACCCAGAAAAGTTGGGACAGAGACATGTTTACCACTGTGTCACTTCACCTTTCCTTTTAATTACACTTTTTAATCATTTGAGAGTTGAGGATACTAATTGTTGGAGTTTTGCTAGTGGTATATTTGCCCAATCTTGTCTGATACAAGACAGCCGCTCAACAGTCCTCAACGGTCATCGTTGCCTGATTCTCCTTTTCATGAAGGGTCATACATTTTCCATAAGAGACATATCTGGACTGCAGTAAACAGGCAGGCACATCCCTTCTATGATGCAGTGTGTCTAGAAACCACTAAGTTTTAGCATGTGCAGAATGAGGCCTGGCATTGTCTTGCTTCCCAGGAAAGATGCCATCTTGATGGCAGTTTATGTCTCTGTACAATCACAATATATGCCTCCATGTCAATGGTACCTTCACAATAATGCAAGTTACCCATACGGTTTGCAATGATGCACCTCAATACCAGCACAGATGTTTGCTTTTGCACCTGTCGCTGGTGAAAATCTGGTTGGTCCCTTTCGTCTTTGGGACTGAAAACTCGACGTCCATTTTCTCCCAAAAACAAGCTGAAACATGGACTCATCTGACCACATCACACATTTCCACTGTCTTCTAGACCATCTGAGATGAACTCAGGCCTCGAGAACTCGCCGGCATCTCCTCATAGAACTGATGTAAAGCTTTCTCCTTGCGTAACAGAGATTCAAGTGGCATTTCTTAATGCAGCGTCAGACTGTGTTCAGTGAAAACGGTTTTCCAAATTACTCCTGAGCACATGTGGCTGTATTTAACGGATTATCATGATGGTATCTCGTGCAATGCCATCTGAGGGCTCAAAGGTCACGCACATTCAACAGAGGTCTACTGCCTTACCCAACACAGACTGAGATTTCTCTGGATTCCCTGAATCTTGTGACAATATTATGTATGGAAGATGATGAAAGGCATAAATTATTTGCACTCTTGCATTGAGAAATGTGATTTTTTAATTGTTTGACAGTTCTCTCATTATATTTGGCACAAAGTGATGAGCCATGACTCATCTTTGCTTAAAAAGACTGAGAAGCACTTTTACACCCAAACATGAGACCCTCAACTATTACCAATTCAGCTGCTCATTGTGGACTGTTTCAAAAGAGTTGGATAATCTAAGTTTGATAATCTTTTCACTCTTATTTTGGTCTCTGTCCCAACTTTTCTGGGGTGTGTTGCAGCCATCAAAATCAAATTTGTTCATATTTACAAAATACAATTATGTTGGTCAGTGAAAACATTGGAAAACGTTTCTTTGTACTTTTGTCATTTAATAAAAGGTTAAATAGAATGAACAAATCACAGATTCTTGATTTTATTGCATTTAACAAAATGTCTCAACTTTTTCTGATTTGGGGTTGTAGTTTAAGTATCAATAATGGTCTAGTTTAGATGTCAATAGTTTTGGCAGTCATCAAGGATCAAGGATCAAGGATCAGCATTGGTCAAGTTCAGAGTGGTTTGAGTAGTCATACTAGTTTAAGTGTCAGTATTTGTCTAGTTTAGGTGTCAGTAATTTTGTTAGTCTAACTACTTTATCAGTGTTTGTCTGGTTAGTATTTTAAGAAGTGGTTTGGTTTTAAACTCATACTAGTTTAAGTATCGGAATCAGTCTTGTTTAGATGTCAATAGGAGTCAATTGTTGACACACAATAACAGCGCATCATGGAAAGCACAGTTCTGATTATTTGCTTTAAGTTTCACCTTGTCTAGTTTTGGTGTCAGTAGTTTAATTAAACTAGTTTAAGCAGTTTTGGACCTGGTTTAAATGTTGTATTTTAGGTAGCCATACAACTTGAGTCATAAGTTTTTGTCTGGTTTAATTTTCAGTAAAACTAGTGATAATAGTTTATTAAGTATTGTACTAAGTATCAGTATTGGTCTAGTTTAGGTCCCATTAGTTTTAAGTAACCATACTAGTTTAAGTATCAATATTTGTCTAGTTTTGATATCTCTAGTTTAATTATCCTAGTCTAAGTATCAATAATGGTCTAGTTTAGGTGTCAATAGTTTTGGTAGTCATAATGCTTTAATTACCAGTATTTCAACTAGTGGTACTAGTTTAAGGATCAGTATTGGTCAAGTTTAGAGTGATTTGAGTAGTCATACTGCATTAAGTGTCAGTATTTGTCTAGTTTAGGTGTCAGTATTTTTTGTTTTTTGTCTTTCTACTATAGTTATTAGTGTTTGTCTGGTTAGTATTTTAAGAAGTGGTTTGGGTAGTCATACTAGTTTAAGTATCGGTATCAGTCTTTTTTAGGTGTCACAGTAACAGTGTATCATGGAAAGCACCGCTCTGATTATTTGTTCTTGAAAGATTTTGATGAATAATGAGGAGATTATATGATTGCCATCGTCAGTGTCTTGGCAATATTATGCACATTTTGAGACTTTTTGAGATCTACATTTAAACTCTCAAAGCAATGTGAGGAGAAAAGATAACTCATTATTTGATATATGTCTCATGGGTGGGCCTATGGGTGCCATACACATTTGCTTAGTAATTTTAGTTTTCTGATATCTGTGCTACATCCTCTTCTTTTCATTCCTCTGTCTTTGACACTTTTGCTATGAACTTCTCATGGAGGAGAATTCCTAGTTGCATGTGATGTGTGATTATGGTAGGAAACTCATAAAACGATCATCACAAGCAGAACTGAGATCTGTTATTACAGACAGCTAAAAACAGACTTCCACACACTCCACAAACAAATTATGACTGTCGGATGAATCTTGAAAAAAAACTTCCAAGAACATGTACAAAAACAAAATTTAAAAAATTAATATTATTTATCAATAATAATAAATTATGACACCTATTTCCACACAGTTGAACTAATTGATTTGAACTTGAACTAGGCATAAAAAAAAAAAAAGTTTGGTTCCGGTTGGTTGTCAGTTGAGGTCATGGGTCGGTAGGGACTTCTTTTTTTTGTTCTTTTTTTTTGTCCAGTGGCAGGGAGGGATAGGAAGGAAATTATTATTATTATTTTTTTAATTTTTATTTACAGTAGCGATGGAAAAGCTACTCTATTTTTTCATAACATAGCCTACCTGAACATGTACTCTACCACCTTGTGTGTCCCAGCCCCAGCATGTTACACACAGACACACGCTGATTTTAAAAGTGTGCGCGGGGGCAAACGGGACGTCAGACGTCTCGTGAGTTCAGTGTTGGAAAGATCAGTTGTTTTAACCATTCATTAAATCGAATCGGTTAAAATTAGTCATTAGTTCGTGAATTGGACGTGTCATTATCGGACGTGTGCGCGTTTGTGATTATCCCGGCGGTTAAGACATCCCACAAGATTTGTGTCATCACAGAAAACATTTTATCACTGGATAGTTTTTTTGTTCATTTAAAGTGTGGTTTATATGTCAGCTGAATGTGTGGAACGCTTTTCAGAGAAGATAAGGCAACGTATTTTAGCACAATTCCCACCCAGCGGTAATTCAGGAAAAAAGAAATATCTGAATGCTCCTCAACTTTAGTCTTCCGACCTTGCCATCGTGTCGATTTATTTTGATTAATATGTGCGAGGGAGAGAGAGCAAGACAGTGCTTAGTTTTGAGACAGTGAAGCCTATACTTTCGCCTGGTTCCGCAGAGAGAGTGCGCGCTAGGGGTGGGCGGATCGATCCTGAAGTATCGATACTTTCGATACTGACGTGGTATCGAAAAGGATCGATCCTCACATAAAAATATCGGTCCATATGTGTTTTTTTGTGCGTTTTTTTATTGTTTTTAATGTAATTTTTATTAATTTAGAACGCAATTAAGTGCATAAAAAAAGCTTCTAAGTTGAAAAATAAGTGAATGTTAGCGAATAATTGTGTAGGGTAGAACCATAGACATCATGGGTAGAACTATTTCTCCTAGTCATCTGGATACAAGACAAAACTAATCAATCACAGAGAGCGTTCCAAGCTGGTGCTTCTGTCACAGTGCGTTTGGGAAACGAAGCCTTGCTTAGATGACAGAGAAACAATCGGGAGTTATTTCGCTATAAACAAATTAAAAGTTTACATAACGGTTCAACATGTTGACGTAAGTAAGATTTGTATAATGAAATTAATATTTTTATTCAACAAGGACCGATGCATTAAATTGATCCAAAGTGACAGTCAAGGGTTTGACACTGTTAAAAAAAATCTATTTCATATAAATGCTGTTCTTTCAACTTTGTTCATCATGATACATTTTATGCAAAATGATTTGGTTTCCACAAAAACATAAAACTGTTTTCATTGATAATAATAAGAAATGTTTCTTGAGCAGCAAATCAGCATATTAAAATGAATTCTCATCATGAAGGATCATGAAGACTGGAGTAATGATGCTGAAAATTCAGCTTTGATCACAGGAATAAATTACAGAATAGCCTGTGTTAAATTGTAATAATATTACAGTTTTTACTGTATTTTTGATCAAATAAATGCAGAAGAGAATTAAAAATCTTACAGA
The DNA here is from genome assembly GCF_051911475.1 of Siphateles boraxobius. Lineage (NCBI taxonomy): Eukaryota > Metazoa > Chordata > Actinopteri > Cypriniformes > Leuciscidae > Siphateles > Siphateles boraxobius. The sequence goes on along the minus strand of NW_027508722.1, from coordinate 5,709,625 downwards.
CCCCAAACTTTCGAACAGTAGGCTAGTGTACAATAGTGCATTTACTATAATTAGGGTAGTTTGGTAAAAGTCACTGACTAATTGCAAGCGAGTTGAGAGCACAAATCACAAAATATTTAGTGGTCATGAAAACGTATTCAGATTTAGCATATTAATGATGCATTCACCTCATAAATCATGACACACTGCTCTAGCAGAGGAAAGTGCATGTAAGTTCAAGTGCATGGTTTTAAAATTAAAAAGTATTGGTATCGGTATCGATATCGGCGATACTGGCCCTGTATTTACTTGGTATCGGATCGATACCAAATTTTGCAGTATCGCCCACCCCTAGTGCGCGCACGCGACCGGGGCTCTCCCTCCATCTCTGCTCGTTCAGTTCATGCGTCCTGTCACAAGCGCAGCAGTGCATCTACATGACAACAACGATGTGTGAACGCCCGTGGCTGCCTCGTTTGTTCGCATTGCTGGAAGACAACAGGCTATACAAATACGGTGCTGTACAAAAACATAAATTATAGTTCGCCTCAGAGTTTTTTATTTGTGTATTTATTTAATTTGTATTATTTCTTCCCCAAGCTCATAAAATAAATTTGGGTCGCACATAAATTGACAGAGTCGGTCGGAAACCGGAACCAAACTAATTTTTTTCTTATGCCCTAGGTTAATTGCACTGATGAATAAAATTCATCCTTTGAATGAGATCACACCAATTTCATTTGATGTTTAGTTATTTTGAACATTAAAAGAGTTTGTAGAACATGAAATAATAATACTATTTTATTTTATTTATATACACATTTTTGGTTACCATTGTGGTGAAGAGGTGAGCTTGTGCTTAGGTTGTGAGCAGTTGTCTTGAACACTTACTGTACATGTTCATGATTGTTTATGAGAGGGGTAGAACTGATGACCACAAGTAGACTGTGTAAATGAAATGCTGGATCTTAAACTAATTTATTTGATTTATCTATACAAAAACTAAAAGCCAAAGCAACACATGTTCATATGCTAAGTGTGATTTTTGTAACATGCAAGTTATGCTCAAGTAAAACTTTTCTCACCACTGGCATTAGCACAGTTACAGCTCATTGAGAACAACATAGCTTAATGCAAAATGCAAAAAGCAAAATGGTAACCTAAAAAGTCGAAATAACATCAACTCTTTTAAATTTCAAATATAACTGAACATCAAACTTTAACAGGTCTTTCACTTTACTAAAAAACACATTAAATAGCAATTTCAACATTTACTTTCCTGATCTATCTCTATGCAAAGCCACTGTCCAGTTTCGGTCAATGCAACACAAATGATTCATGTCGTCCCAACACAACTAGTTACAGTTAACTTAACATTTTACAAATTTCATTTCATTTAACATAATAAAATTGAGTGCAAATGACAATTTAGTAAAAAACTAAAGATTTGTGTTGCTTCAGCTTATTTTATTTAAATAAACTGAGCAAACAGCTAGAATATTTTTTTTGAGTGTGTGAATGCAAGTACCTCATATATCATTACTGCATGTGTAAATGTGTGACCACAGCTTGTGTCCTGCTGTGTTTGTGTGTGCAGCCCTGCGCAGTGGAACGGGTCAGTCTGTGGTGAACGGACGCTGGGCGGTCGACCCGCCGGGAGAGTATCAGACAGGAGGAACCACCTTCCTCTACAGCCGGCCCAAAGCTGGGCCACGCGAGCAGGGAGAGGAGAGAGGAGAGACCCTCACAGCGCCTGGACCCACAACTGCCCAGCTGCAGCTATACGTACGTGCACACACGTGTGTTCATGCAGTATATTACAGTAATGTGGAAAGAGTAGGTCTGGCTGGAGTGTGATGGAGCACAAACTCAAATCTGGGAGGTTTTGCTGCAGGAGTGGATGGCAGGAATGAGCTGTCGCTCTGTTAATACATGGCTATTGTGTTATTAATGATGATATTAAGCACTTCTGAACTCATGTTAGGAGCTCTATTGTTCTCCTCAAAGGGCTCAGGAAACAGGATTTTTCTTGCTCTAGGGTTGTTATAATTCCAACTAGCCACTAAAAAATAAATTTGCTATTAAACACAAGCCTTCATTTAGAAATTTTTTTTCAGCCAAAAATGAAAATGCTGTCATCATTTAGTCCCTCTCATGTCGTTTCAAATCTGTAAAGTTTTTCTTCTTCATCACAGAGTCACAGGAGAATCGTAATGTCTTACTTATAGATTCTCTGCCTATTAGAATTGCATACAACAAAGTTTTTTAAAATGATAAAAATGCACACAATATCAGTATTTAAGTACTGAAACTAGTTTAAGTCCCAGTATTGGTCTAGTTTCAGTGTCAGTAGTTTGGATAGTCAAGAGTTTAGGTATGTGAAGTTGTCTAGATTGGGTATCACTATTTTAATGATACTAGTTTAAGAATCAGTATTGGAGTATAGTTATCAGTAGTTTTGGTAGTAATACTATAGTTATCAGTGTTTGACTAGTTTAATTCTCAGTATTTAAGTAGTGATACTGGTTTAAGTATCAGTATTTGTCTAGTTTGGGTGTCAGTAGTGTAGGTAGTCTAAATCTTTGGGTGGTTAAGTTATGAGTGTTTGGTTTAGTTATAAATATCAGTAGGCTATTGAACTAGTTTATGTATTACTAGTTTAATATCACTAGTTTAAGTATCAGTATTGGTCTAGTTTAGGTATGACTAGTTTAATTATACTAGTTTAAGTATCAATATTGGTCTGATTTAGGTGTCAGTAATTTTGGTAGTCATACTATATCAATGTTTGTCTAATACAAATACATTTATTTTATTCTAAGTATACTACATATACTACAAATACATTTACACATTTATGTACTTTATAAATACCCTGAAATTGTACTTTTAGTATACAAAATTGGTATACTTTAAGTCTGCTAAATTTATAGTCAAACTAATTTTGTACTTAATGCACTTTATTTATCCAGAAGTAGTGCTGAGGTCCAACTTAAGTCCAACTTAAGTATAATTGATTGATAATTACTAGTAGTGATATTAAAACACTTTTAGGGTAAATAAGACATGTGCATTGTGCAATTAAGAAGTACTCCAAATAAAGTTGAATTATAATATTTATATCAGTAAGTTTTAAGCGATATATTGTAGTATACTTCATATGAAATAAATTTATTTTAAATACATTTTTGTATATTTTTTTCACTAGGGTATTAGTGTTTTAGTAAATAGTATTTAAGTTGTGAAACTAGTACTGTATATGTGTCAGTATTGGTCTGTTTAGGTATGAGTAGTTTAATTATACTAGTTCAAGTATTAGTATTGGTCTGGTTTAGGTTTCAGTAGTTTTGGTCCAAGACAGTCAGTGTTGGAAAAGTTCACTTTCTACATGAAGTAGTTCAAGGTTCAGTTCACAAATTGTAAAATTAACTAGTTCAGTTCATAGTTCATACTTCAAAATTCTGAAGTAGTTCATAGTTCTTTTTTTCCATAGGTTGCTGCGAGCTATTATTTTTCAAAAGTATTGCCACAGCCCGAACCACAGACAGCAATTATTTTATAGGCGGGCAAAGTTTGCACAGAAATGTAAGATTTTTCCCATCCTCACCGACCTTGTCATAAAACTCGTTTAGATGATGATTCACGTTCGCCCAAAATATGAACAAGTTCATGAACTATCGTTCAATGAACGCGTTCAGGCACAACACTGCAGACAGTAACATAGCATCGGCCCAGATCCGGTCCACATCTGGTATGCGTGGAATTCACATGTACCAGATGTGGCCCGGATCTGGGCCGAGACTGTGTTGCTGTCTGGTGTAGCACACTACTTTAATTATCCGTATATTAAGTAGTGATACTAGTTTAAGTATCAGTATTGGTTTAGGTGTCAGTAAGAGTCTCTTGTTGACATACAGTAACAGCGTATCATGATTAGCACAGCTCTGATCATTTGGTCTTGGAAGAATGTAATAAATAATAGTTCATATTCAAATGCTTTAGCTTTAATTTCATTTAGATGTTGAGAGAAAGAGCATCCACATAGTTCTGAGTGTGTAGGAGTGTGTTCGAGTGTGTTTTCATCAGTGATATACGGCCGATGCTAACTGGAATGCGGTCATGGAGTGAGACGTTACCATATGCTGGAGTTTATTAACCTGTTTTTACTTTCTCTCTCTCTCGCTGTAGATTATTTTCCACAGGCAGAATCCAGGCATAGACTATGAATATTACATCCCAGTGGAGAAACAGAGGGATGTAGAGAGAGAAGTACACAGAGAGAGGGAGCGAGGACGGGCAGCACTCCGAGAACTCAGTGAGTTTTCCTACAGTCTTTTTGTCACACAGAGTCTTTCTCTCTCTCTCTCTCTCTCTCTCTCTCTCTCTCTCTCTCTCTCTCTCTCTCTCTCTCTCTCTTTTCTCTCCTGACGATCTTCTATGTCACTCTAAATTTATAGTGTTTATATGTCTGTGCCACGCCGATATATTTCACTTGAGCAGTCTTCTCTTATTTCTCTCATCACTTATTGGCCACCGTTGAAACCTTTTAAGGTCATTATAGGAGAATGTGTGTGTGTGTGTGTGTGTGTGTGTGTGTGTGTGTGTGTGTGTGTGTGTGTGGGACATCAGATGATGTTGAACAGAGTTTTTATGAGAATGGGGTCACTGTGAGAGTGTGTGACATGAACCAAAAAGCATGAATCAGGCTTTAGTTCTGTGCCAACTCTGCTAAAAACTATTTTGGCAACTTGGGAAGAGACTAGACCATCTAAATCAGCTTACACCAGCTAATACCAGCACACCACAGGCTGGATTAAGCTGGTCTTTTCAGCTGGGAATTAAAACTTAGTTAGCTGCCTTGCTGTCTACTCCCTATACAGGCAGTTACCTTCTGAGACTCTACTGTCACTGTGGGTTGTGGAGAAATGGAGAAGAGGACTCAAATGTGGAGTGAAATGAAGAATTTAATAAAGATAAAACATAAAATAAACAAACCAACAAAAGAATTCCAATGTTTCAAAACTAAATCCAACACAGACCAGACAGGACAGGCACAGAACTCCACACGACTAAACCACGTAACAATGACAACGAACGAGCACAGGACAGCAAACACAGGAAGACTAAATAGGGAGGCAAACAAGGAGGGTAACGAGACAGACAGGTGGAGCAAATAAACCAATAATCAGATAACAAGAGGGAGGGGTCAACAATGACGAGAGCACATGGCTCAGCATAACAAACACCCATGTGCAACACAAGACCGGACAGACATGTGACATCTACCCACAATTTGAGCAGTCTGACGTTGCATGTTGCTAAGCTAACAACAGAATACTCTAAAGGATGATCACACATACAGCAACTTGCTGCAAGACTTTTAATGAGAGTTTGAGGATTTCTAATAACACGAGAAACAGCAACTGTTGCAAAGCAAATGAACAGGTGTAAAGCTAATACTGTACTTAACTACCTTTTCAAATTTGTACAATACTTGTTCAGTTAGTTGCAATTTTTCCTTGTGCAAAAGTGTGCTTAATTGTATTGAATGTGCAGTAGTTTACTTCAAATCCTAGAAGTATATTTTTAAAAACTCTACTTGCAAATAATATTAATGAAAAAAATGATCTAAAGCGCACGGCGCAAGTGCACTTAGTGCGTGTTCGGATCCACTTTTGTTAGTTTAACGACAGGAAAAATGGTCGGCGCACCCGGCGCATGGTCTAAAAGGGTTGTCCCTATTCTCTTGATAAGTAATTGGTGTGTTTTGGGCGTAACATGCAATTAACCTATCAGGGTCTCATCTCACATTCCCTTTAAAAGCCAGTTGTGCTCGCGCCATGTCGGATTCGCTATTTACATGGCAGAATTTGCAAGCGGAGAGACTGAACGCTTCTCTAGCGAGGAAACAGATCAGTTCGTGCGCGAGGTTAAATCGCAAGCAGACCATCTACGACAAAAGCTGGATTCCATCATATCTATATGTACAAAATAATAATCTTTTACATTGTAATCCTTTTATTTCTAATATTTGGCTAGTTTGTGTGCTGCTGGGCATCCCTGTGTTTGTAACAAGCACAATAAGCGTTGTGGACCCGCCTATAGGCACACATGACTAAAGCGCTCTTTAAATAACAAAATAAATATTGCCCATTGAATTTAGACCAGGTTTTTGTTGGTCAATGGCGCAGTCTATTTCAGTTGCCTCAAAATAGCAACGCGCCAACAATGCGCCTTATAACACCTTGTTTTCAGACCAGCAGCCCATGGGTAGACGTAAATGCATTTGCTATTTAAACAATGTGGCGCAGGACGTGAAAATGATAACTGCGTCAGGCTGAAACTAGCAAACAACACTTGATTGGGCCAGGTGTAATCCCAAGCCAATCTTATTTGTTTAGTGTTTAGCTCTAGGTAGGCAGCGCACTAGGACTCATCGTGCTTATCTCTGTGTTTCAGATTCTGTCTCAGTGGCAGTCGAGAACCCTGTTGCTCCTCCTCCTGTGTTGTCTTCTGCCTCCTCGCCTCCATTTTCCTTCCCTTCCTCCTCATCTTCCTCTGCATCTGATCGATGGCCACCAGAGAGGCTACGCCCACAGGGCTTAGGACCTAATCGTAACGCTCGGATCCCTCCAAGAACGGACCTCCCACTGGACAATCAGCCTGCATTCATGTGGCAAAGAGGCGCGCTGACAGAATGCACTGCTACCTGTGGCAAAGGTCAGAGGTCACCATAGCTATATATATGAGTTGTAATTAACTATTCAGACTAAGTTAAATCATTGCAGAATATGAATTAGGGCTGGGCGATAAAGCGATAACTATTGCGATATAATTTTCCTCTATAAAATTATAACAGAAGTTCGATAAGTGTTCAATATAATGTTTATGCAAATTATGCTGCACATGTCTGTTGCAGACACACTGGTGCCAATGACTGATAAGCGCTGCTATTTTTGGTGCCTATGAGAAACATTAAACAGCAAACTGGCCAAAAGCGGAACGAGACTGAGCTGCTCGTTTGAAGCACACACTACACATTTATCAGCTCGGCTCGAAACACAGCAGCACAGCGAGAGCTTAGAGCGAATGTGATTTTTGCAAGATTTGTGCAAGGAGTAATGGAATATATTTACAGTATTTTTTTTTGTTAAGCTATAGCAGTTTTTGTGCATTTATATTATACTAAATGTCTTTAAGCTAAAAAAAAATTCTATAGTTTCTTTTTTACCATGGTAGTGAAGTGCAATGCATGGTTGTACCGTTGGTTAACATGATTCAAATACTATGGAAGACCACATTTTACCCTATAAAAAAAAAGTTTGTTACAATTTTTCAATGTTACTGTTTTTTTTCTGAACATACATTTACATCTATATTCCAACTCAAGCTACTGTCAAATTAAAAAAAAAAAAATACATACATATATATATATATATTCCTCTGATGCAAAGCTACATTTTGAGCATCATTACTCCAGTCTTCAGTGTCACATGATGTCACTATTTCTTATTATTATCAATGTTTAAACCAGTTGTGCTGCTTTAATTTTTTTAATGAATAGACCATTTAAAAGAACAGAATTTATTTTAAATGGAAATCTTTTTTAACATTATAATGGTATTTACTGTCACTTTTATTCAATTTAATGCATCCTATAAAAAAAAAATGTATTTAAAAATGCTATTTTACTGATCCCAGATTTGTTAACAGTGGTGTTAACATATGCCTATATTTCCCCCATCTGCTACAAGGAGTTCTGTTATTGAGTGATCAGTTTCATGACATTTACATGAATCTCCTCTTACGACTTTGCACCGGTTGACACCACACACTATTGCTTTGAGTGGCTCTTCTATAACCTGTGATCCAAAGTGGACGCAGTGGATTAATGTTGTGTTTATTTGTAATAGGCGAGCTGGAAACACTCAGAGAACATGAACCCTTTGCCTACTGACATATGAAGAAAGCCAAGCACTGTGGAACAGAACGTACATGTGCCAAACTGTTAGGGAGTTTCTCTATAGGGCTCGAGTGTGTTTGAGGGGGTTTCTCAGCTCGCTCACCACTGTTTTTTATTAAGCTGATTTACCCAGTGTTAGTTTGCTATCTGCTGCCTCCTTCTGGTATGTTTAAAGAGCTAGTGGCGTTTGCTCAAGCAAACATCACTCACTATTACTATTCCACAGATTTAGTGATTTTAAACAAAAAAGAACCAAAGCAATATCTAGAGATCAGAAGATCACAGAGATTTGAGGGTGTAAACAACCACCCCAGAACACCTTGCCATCAAATTTTACACCACTCACCACTAAAAAATGCCTTTGTTTTTTGACGTGTATGTATGTGTTTGTGTATATTCAGGCTCTCAGTACAGAGAGATTGTGTGTGTGAATAGACACACAGAACAGGAAGTCCATGAGAGGAGGTGCGACTCTGCAACCAAACCCGTGGAAGAGGAGGAACCCTGTAATGTTCATCCTTGTCCACCATTGTGAGTAACTGTGCATGTATAGTACATACAATACTGTTCAAACATTTGGGTTCAGTAAGATTTTTTTTAAGAAATACAATTTTTAATGAGCAAGGATGCATTAGATTGATCAAAGTGATGGTAAAGTCATTTATAATGTTACAAAATATTTATATTTTGAACTTTCTATTAATCTATTCAACTCCCTATAAGAGCAGGGACCGCAGTGATAATCCCATTGGGGTAAACAGAACAGAACCAACATAAATACATTGCAGATATCATTAATGTTCTTAATGACTGTAATTTCACATTACATGAATCAAGATCAATGACAGTCTGATGACCTACTTCTACTGACTAGCCAATAAAAGTGCAACATGAAATGGCGTATTGATCAACGTGAAATGGAGCTAAAACTTAAAACTACTTACCCTGAGCTCCATTTGCAAGATTGGCATGCCAAGTTGGCCTCTTTTCCCAAGCCATGACCGCATCCATATTCTCCTCTTTCGCTTACTTTTCAGCGCACATAAAAACCACAATTGCCAAAGGTCAATTCATCTTGCTCTATTTGTTTACCATAGCGCATGCTGATGACGTTCTATTCCTCTATACTAACTTGGTCGTAGCCTACGATTCAATAGGTGCCATCATCGTACAGTCTACAGCACAGTCCATCATACAATCTACAGAAGACCCAACTTGTTGACCCAGGTTTATTAGATCCATATTGTACAGTGTTATATTGCACTGATCTTATATGATTGCTGAAATTGCACAGTCTGTGGCAGGCATTACATAAATTAATATAGATTGTTGTTTTGGGTTAATATGTATATCTCAGTTAACTTGTCTGTGTGTGTGTGTGTGTGTAGCTGGGATACGGGCGTGTGGTCGGAGTGCAGTGTTTCCTGCGGTTGGGGTGTGCAGCAGCGCCACATACAGTGCAGACAGAGTTTTGGGAACCGTTCGACGATGGTTCACCCTCAGCGCTGCTCCAGTCTCTCGCGCCCCAACGCCACTCAGTCCTGCAACCCGCGCGTGTGCTCCCACTGGGAGATCAGCACCAACTGGAGCACGGTAAGACACGGTGGACTTGCTTACTTTTTTATATCATTTTCTTTTAGTATTATTCAGTATATTTTGTAAATAGTATGTGTAGTAAAATGTTTTTGTTTATTTTTGAGCACCTGTGTTTTTTCTGTTCTTGTTGCATCTTTAAAGGGGACCTATTATGCAAAATAGTCAGGAGTTTGAACACAGATGTGTGTGAACAACTAGTCTATAATGGTAAAAATCCACCCACTCCTTTTTTAGAATCCCCATAAATCATAAACAGTGTCTCCAAACGAGCGGTTCCAGATTTCCCACTACTTTTATGTAAGCCCCGCCCATGACTGGTGACGATCAGCCTTATTAGCATAGATCCCGCCCTGAGTGACCCGCAGCAGTCGACATTACTGTGGCGTAATACTGTGTAAAAAATGTGTCTTGCGCTAATGAAACATGTTCTGGCTACAGTAGTTTGTTCAGGCAACCAACTGACTAGCTGATTTGGAAAATCTGTTGTTTTGTTCTATTCTAGTCTATCTAAGTATATGTGTTTATCTCCAGAGACACACAGATGTGTTTGAGCTGTCTGCATGTATGATAATGCCTCTTTTCTCACAGTGTTCAGTGGATTGTGGAGTGGGAAAGAGAACCAGGAGTGTACGCTGTGTCAGTAACCATGGTAGCACTATGAGTGACAGGGAGTGCAATGACAGGCTCCGCCCACAGCGCACCGAGGACTGTCACATGGGTCCTTGTGTTACTAATTGGTACTTCACGGATTGGACAAACACTGTGAGTATTGACCAGTGAGACTCATGCTTGCACATGATTTGCAAAAAAAGGTCATTTTGTAAATGTATTCATTTAGAGATTTTTAATCAAATGGGTTATTGTTTCTCTGTCTTTCGTTCTCAGTGTTCTGCGACGTGCGGGCCGGGTGTCCAGCGGAGAGAGGTTGTGTGTTTAACTGGTGGAGGCAGGAGAGAAAGAGGTGGTGGAGTGGAATGTGTGTCAGAGAAACCGGCTGACATGAAGGCCTGTAACGGGGGACCCTGTACACCCACCCACCTGTGGTACACTGGACCCTGGGGACAGGTGAGGCCGTGTGTCTACAGCAAAAATCGATCAATTATATTCCAGCGTCAAGGTCTATGTAAGAATATAATAGAAATATATTATTGAATATAGAATAAAAGAAAACATCAATGAATGAAGTGGAATAATAGAATAGAATAAAATAGAAATATGAATATGAATAAAAGAAAGAAAATTAAATCAAATTGAATAAAATGAAATAGAACAAAATATAATAGAACAATTTAGAATAGAAGAACAATGAATAGAACAGAATAAATTTGCAGAGAATAAAGTTAAAAACAATGTGGAATGGAATAACAGAATAGTACAGAACAGAACAATTAGAAGCCAATTAGAATAAAGTTAAAATATGAATAAAGTTCAAGTATAAAATAAAGAAATCAAAGAAAACCCAATACAATTAAATTGAACAAAATAAAATATTATAGAATAGAATAACAATTAAGTTAAAATAATTCAAAAAAAATAATAATCTAGAACAGAATGACATCAGAGAAACCTAATAAAAGGAAATAGAACAAAATAAAATAGAATGGAATAGTGTTCATTAGAGGAGAATAAAGTTGCAAAGAAAAAAGATGGATAGAATCGAACAAAGTTAAATGTAGGACAGAACTACGTAATAAGAATAGTTAAAATAATTATAATTAGAACATTCTAAAATAGAATAAAACCATGTAGAATAGAATAAAGTTGCATAAAATAAAGATGAAAGGAGTAGAACAAAGTTAAATGTAGAACTGTAGAATAGAACAACATTAAACAGAACAGAATAGAATAGAACAGAACAGACTCTTTGAGTGTGTGTTCACTCTCTGTCAACAGTGTAACGCAGTGTGTGGGAACGGCACCCAGCGCAGGGACGTCATCTGTGTGAAGAAGACAGGAAGTGACTTCGCCGTGAGCGGCACCAGTGAGTGCTCCCACCTGGAGAAACCGTTCCCAGTGCAGTCGTGTGAACTGGAGCCCTGCAAACCACAGTGGTTCACCACCGAATGGAGCACGGTGAGGATGACATCACCTGTCAATCAATCTGTCCTTCAGGGTCCTCCCTTATTCTGCTGTTATTAAGTGTTCCTCTCATTCGGTGTAGTGCTCTCGCTCCTGTGGTGAAGGGGTGCAGACGCGGGAGGTCCGGTGTCTCACAGCAGACAAACAGTACAGTGCAGTCTGCCATCTCGACACCAAACCTGCGCATGAGCAGTCCTGTAACACCATTCCCTGCAGTCCCTTTGAAGGTGTGTGTCAGTGTGTTCATGTATTGTGGCAGGATTTGCAAACCGGGAAAAGTTTAGAGAAAAGCAGCGATATATAAATTTGATTAAAATAAAATATTATTTAAATAAATGAATAATAAATGTATACATTAGACAAAAAATTTAATATTGTAAATAAATAAATATCTGTTTAAAAATAATATGTTGATACATTGATTACAATTAAATTAAATAAAATAAATGTATAAATAACATTTGATTTAAATAAAAAACAAATAGGTACATAAATAAAAACATTTGATTAAAATAAATAAATAATATATAATAATTCAAATAAATACAATTTGATAAAAATTATACATTTAATAGACCTAAATAAATAAATAAAACTTGATTTAAATAAGAAAATTAAACTAGTTAAATAAATAAATAAATTTGATTAAAATGAAAACAATTATAAATTGTATTTAAATAAATACATAATAAATTAACACATTAGATAAAAATAAATGTATTAAAATAAAATAAAACGTGTTTATAAATAAATAAAAACATTTGATTAAAATACATTAATACAATTTGATTTTAAAAAATATGATAAAGTAATACATTGTATTAAAATAAAATAATAATTAAAATAAATAAATATCATTTGATTTAAATACAAAATAAATAACTACAGTACATCAATAAAAACATTTGATTAAAATAAATAAATAAAATAATTTGAATAAATACAATTTGATTAAAATAATACATTTCATAATACTACATAATTAAATTAAATTAAATTTATATAGAACATAGTGTAAAATAATAATAATAATATTAAACTAAGTGACTAAATTAAAACATTTGATTAAAATCATTTGATAAACAAAATAAATTAATCAAATATACCTAACTTACAAAATACAGTATATTGAGTAGAAAGAACGCAATGATGTAATGTAATAGAAACTAAATACTTTAAACATTTATAGTATAAATTTGTCACAGTATTAATTGGATCTTTTTCTTTCTTTGCCTTTAAATTTTAGGATGGGGGTCCCTCGTATGAGGATGATCATATTAGGGGGTCCATGGCATCTAACAAATTGAAAAGCCCTGGTTTAGATTATAATCCCTCTCTCTTCCTATCTCTCTCTTTGTAGATGAGAACTGTAAAGACAGACGACATAACTGTGTAATGGTGGTCCAGGCTCGACTCTGCGTCTACTCCTATTACAAGACCGCCTGCTGTGCGTCCTGTACCCAGAGTGCTCAGCGGGCCAAAAGACATTAACCCTAGACAAGTCACAGAGATGTCAGGTTCAGAGATTCACTACGAGCCAACCAGAGCCAAAACTCAGCCAATCAGTATAGTTCTATCACCGGAGACAGCCAATCAGAGGCCAGACACATTCAAATGGAATTCCACCTCGAACTGAGCTGAGATCAGGATCACTTTAAAGTGAAAGGTTTAAAATGTTACCACATATGGGCTCAAATGATTGACAGTAGCTCTTTCCCTATTGTTGAAGAGTCAGCGGCAGTGCTAGGGCTGTTTAGTACACTATACTGTCAAATACTTAACCATTCCTTAAATGTTGTTTAAACAAGTGCACTGATGTCACAAGTCCTCGTTATGGACATATATATGAAGATATTGTTAAGTGAGAACAATTCTAGAAGTTGCTTTTGTGCTTTTGTCACACATGAAGTGTTTCATAGCTATTTCTTTTAATTGTAAGTCAATCAGAATGTCTGGAATCAGAATCACTAGTATTTGAACTAGTATTCCGTCTCATTTAGCCGGTTTATGAGGCGACAAGAGTTGTGTGACCAAACTATGACAAAACACACAGATAAAACATCAGTTACACACATAATGTGCATCCTTCACTCCTCATTAAGGTTTTTGTAAGAAAGTGAAAAGGAGAGGAAGAATGCAACCATTTATTTTCATGTGAATGCACATGATCGCATACTGTAATTATTGCCTAAAAATTACATAAGCAGCAATAGATTATTATGCAAGCATCAATTCTCCCCTCTGGCTTTGTCTCAGTCCCCTAAATTGTAAGATAGCAGAACGGAATTGATTGCAGTGTGAACAGAAATCTACGATGAATCTAGTCCACTTACATCATTTCTGGGATATAAATAGAAGATGAGCGGTATTTGATTTAGTCTTCATTCTTTAGGTCGGATTTGTCTGAATGTATATCAGTCGTTCAGTGTTCCATGTTTTAGTGATTTTATTTTTGTATGTTTTTATTTTATTTTTATTTTTATTTTTTTATGTCTGGTTGTTTTTTTTCGGTTGCCCACAATATATATTACAATATGGCCATTATCATAATTATAAAGCACAAAGCATTTTTTTGTGCATTTCATTTTGTATAATATAAGGCACATGCAGGCAGAATCTATTTAGGACAGCATCGCTTGTGCGGTTTATTCATTGCATAAGTATTAAGTATGCAAATAGTATAGTCATTTAGCCAAAGGGATGTACAATGTAAGACCATTTCCCTGGGGTTAAAATACCCAAGGGTTTCTAGTATCAGAGATCAAATGTGAACTTTCTCTTACCAGCCCATAGCTATAACTACAAGGCTGATATAACCTCCCTGATTGCAAATAATCCCTCTAATTTAGTGTAAAAATATAGTGAGTGAGTGAGTGAGTGAGTGAGTGAGTCTGTGTGAGTGAGTGTGTGAGTGAGTGAGTGAGTGTGTGAGTGAGTGAGTGAGTGAGTGAGTGAGTGAGTGAGTGAGCAAGTCTGAGTGTGTGTGTGAGTGAGTAAGCAAGTCTGAGTGAGTGAGTGAGCAAGTCTGAGTGAGTGAGCGAGTCTGAGTGTGTGAGTGAGTGAGCAAGTCTGAGTGAGTGAGTGAGTGAGTGAGTGAGCGAGTCTGAGTGTGTGAGTGAGTGAGCAAGTCTGAGTTAGTGAGTGAGTGAGCGAGTCTGAGTGAGCGAGTGAGTGAGTGAGCGAGTCTGGGTGTGTGAGTGAGCGAGCGAGTCTGAGTGTGTGAGTGAATGAGTCTGAGTGTGTGAGTGAGTGAGCGAGTCTGAGTGTGTGAGTGAGTAAGCGAGTCTGAGTGAGTGAGTGAGCAAGTCTGAGTGAGTGAGCGAGTCTGAGTGTGTGAGTGAGTGAGCGAGTCTGAGTGTGTGAGTGATCGAGCGAGTCTGAGTGTGTGAGTGAGTGAGCGAGTCTGAGTGAGTGAGTGAGTGAGCGAGTCTGAGTGAGTGAGTGAGTGAGCAAGTCTGAGTGAGTGAGCGAGTCTGAGTGAGTGAGTGAGCGAGTCTGAGTGAGTGAGTGAGTGAGTGAGCGAGTCTGAGTGAGTGAGTGAGTGAGCAAGTCTGAGTGAGTGAGCGAGTCTGAGTGAGTGAGTGAGCAAGTCTGAGTGAGTGAGCGAGTCTGAGTGTGTGAGTGTGTGAGTGAGTGAGCAAGTCCGAGTGTGTGAGTGAGTGAGTGAGCGAGTCTGAGTGAGTGAGTGAGTGAGTGAGCGAGTCTGGGTGTGTGAGTGAGTGAGCGAGTCTGAGTGTGTGAGTGAGTGAGCAAGTGTGAGTGTGTGAGTGAACGAGCGAGTCTGAGTGTGTGAGTGAGTGAGCGAGTCTGAGTGTGTGAGTGAGCGAGCGAGTCTGAGTGTGTGAGTGAGCGAGCGAGTCTGAGTGAATGTGAATGAGTGAGTGAGTCTGAGTGAGTGAATGAGTGAGTCTGAGTGAGTGAGTGAGTCTGAGTGAGTGAGTGAGTCTGAGTGAGTGAGTGAGTGAGCGAGCGAGTCTGAGTGTGTGAGTGAGCGAGTCTGAGTGTGTGAGTGAGCGTGCGAGACTGAGTGAATGTGAATGAGTGAGTGAGTCTGAGTGAGTGAGTGAGTCTTAATGAGTGAGCGAGCGAGTGAGTGAGTGAGTGAGTGAGTGAGTGAGTGAGTGAGTGAGTGAGTGAGCGAGCGAGTCTGAGTGTGTGAGTGAGCGAGCGAGTCTGAGTGTGTGAGTGAGCGAGCGAGTCTGAGTGAATGTGAATGAGTGAGTGAGTCTGAGTGAGTGAATGAGTGAGTCTGAGTGAGTGAGTGAGTCTGAGTGAGTGACTGAGTCTGAGTGAGTGAGTGAGTGAGCGAGCGAGTCTGAGTGTGTGAGTGAGCGAGTCTGAGTGTGTGAGTGAGCGTGCGAGACTGAGTGAATGTGAATGAGTGAGTGAGTCTGAGTGAGTGAGTGAGTCTTAATGAGTGAGCGAGCGAGTGAGTGAGTGAGTGAGTGAGTGAGTGAGTGAGTGAGTGAGTGAGTGAGTGAGTGAGCGAGCGAGTCTGAGTGTGTGAGTGAGCGTGCGAGTCTGAGTGAATGTGAATGAGTGAGTGAGTCTGAGTGAGTGAATGAGTGAGTCTGAGTGAGTGAGTGAGTCTGAGTGAGTGAGTGAGTGAGTGAGTCTGAGTGAGTGAGTGAGTCTGAGTGAGTGAGTGAGTGAGCGAGCGAGTCTGAGTGTGTGAGTGAGCGAGTCTGAGTGTGTGAGTGAGCGAGCGAGACTGAGTGAATGTGAATGAGTGAGTGAGTCTGAGTGAGTGAGCGAGTCTTAATGAGTGAGCGAGCGAGTGAGTGAGTGAGTGAGTGAGTGAGTCTAAGTGAGTGAGCGAGTCTTAATGAGTGAGCGAGTGAGTGAGTAGGTTTAGGGGTAGAGTTTGTGTAAGGGGAGAGAATATACAGTTTGTACAGTATAAAAATCAGTGTGTCTATGGGAAAGTCCCCATAAAACATGGAAACCCAACGTGTGTGTGTGTGTGTGTGTGTGTGTGTGTGTGTGTGTGTGTGTGTGTGTGTGTGTGTGTGTGTGTGTGTGTGTGTGTGTGTGTGTGTGTGTGTGTGTGTGTGTGTGAGAGAGAGAGAGTTTATGTACATATTTTGTATGTATATTATCACATGCGTTTAGACTGGTAGCAGAGATTCTTTAGAAGAATAAAAATATGCTTTTATATACGAAACAGGAGACATAGTTATTTATCTATGATAAAAAACATATAATTTATTTTTTTTCTTAAATGGATCACTTACTGTCTTTGGAAATTCAAGATCAACTTGTCATTGTTATACATTAATGTTGCTTTGATATGGAATAAACAGTGTGTGCAGATTTTACCACAATTATTATTCATAATAAACAAACCTAAAACTGTAGGCCTACTACTGTCTTCTCATCAGTGCTGAAACTATGCCGATCTCATAAATATTTTTGATATTTTTAAGTTGCACAATAAGTAAAGTTACTCCTGAGGAAAAAGTCAAGCATAATTTCTTTGCTGATGACATGGTTTGATATTTTGATATAATGCACTGACAATCACACATCAAATACCTTTTGTGGTCACTTGTATGTGAACAAAAATATGAATAAAAAATTCAGATTAAATAATAGAGTACTATATGATGATATAATGTAAATCAATGCTGTTATGGAAAGTTATTACCTATAGAGCACATTAGACAAAAACCTTTTCTATAGTCACGTCTTTTAAAAAATGTTTACTGAATGGTTCATTGGGAACCAAAATGGTTCTTCATTGGCATCACTGCGGGAAACCCCTTTTGGAACTTTTATTTTATTAAAAGTGTGAAGAACATTTAAAAAAAATATATAAGGAACCTTTTTTTTCAATGGAAAGATTATATGCAGGTTCTAAATGGAAACATAGAACCCAGTTAAAGTCCCCCGTTGTGAAAATTAGGTTTATAATGTTGTTTATATGTCTGTGTGGTGTTTTTACCATCTGCAAATTCATCTCAACACTGCTGAGTATTTTCTGCTTAAAACTGCAGTGAACCAAAGACAGTCTCAAAAACACAGTTCGAAATCGCTGGTGTTTCTGACGTCACAAACTACCTTGTAACAAATCAGATCATCGTGTGATCGTCCACGAGTGGATCCCTGAGCTGGTGTGTGAGTGAGTGGAGGTGGGGCTTATTTGCATATTCATAGAACCGCGTATACTAAAGGGTGTAGAGTTACATTCAAGCTATTTTAAGGCATGAAAAAAATGTTTTTTCAAGGATTTGTTTTTTAAATATGTCATTTTGGTGATGAAATATGAGTTTTAAGGGATACAATTATTGACCAGGGGGACTTTAAGAACCTTTATACTCGACAGCAATGATCCAGTCTCACCAGCAGGGTGCAGTGTAGTGATGCCGCTCTCTGCTCATAGCTGTGAGCAACAACAACTTGGTGCTAATTATCAAATATTATCAAGGTAGATCTTTCCCAAGACCATCTAAATCACAGTCCTGTCTGAGATAATGTAGGCTTTATGCCCATACAGCATGTGTGAAGAGGAGGGGTCGGGGATCTGGATCTGGGGGCACTAGAGGCAGATGGTGACCTTTTCACAGTAAATCACTCTGAAACCTGTCTCATCCCACCAGGCACATTTAGGTCACGGGGCTCCAAGCGAGGCTCAAGGGTTAAAATGTCCTGTTTCTGCAGCAAAAGCAATGTGAAAAACTAGTTGATAATACATTGTTTGATTTGTTATTAATAATATTAAGAACAAACAATTCATCCACCTTAAAGGGATAGTTCACCCAAAAAATTAAAATGATCCCATGATTTACTCAAGGTGTATGACTTTCTTCTTTCAGCTAAACACAATCTGAGTAATACATTTTTCCCTCTCTTCCAAGTTTTATAATGGGAGTGAATAGTAAATGAGATTTTGAAGCCCAAAAAAAGCACATCCATCTATCATAAAAGTAATCCATACGGCTCCAAGGGGTTAATAAAGGCCTTCTGAAGCGACTTGCAGTATTGATACTGAGTAAAGATTTTACTCTATTAAAAGTCCAAGTATCTAGCAAAAAATATACTTGAGTGAAAGTAAAAGGTAAAATTTTAAATTGGACTTAAGTATTAAAAAACTAGAAGTAATTTATCAAAAAATAAAATGACAGTGGCGTTTCTTGTTTGTGCATTTTGAATAATTTTCTCTATGCAAATTTTATTGATTGCTGAGGAAGGAATGTAAATACATTTGTATGTATATAGAACAACAATTAAAAAGCAGCACATTGGAACACAAAAACACTTTAGTTAAACTGTGAGATCTGATGCAGAGGATATGCATGTATTCCAGACAGAATACAGAATGTGTGTTGCGTTAACAACCCCTAAATCTACCTCCGAAAGACTGACAAGCTAAATTGTTTAAAATGGATTAATGACGACTCGACTAGCGAAATGCTTATGACAAGTGATATGAATAGAATTAACACATAGGCCTACAATATTGACTTCTAAAGCCACCACTTTTTTAAATTTCTATCCATCGGCTCTGTCTGGAAAAATAATAAATTGTCTTTTTACAAGGAGCATTTTGTGTGTGTTTTTTTCTCTACAAATATTGATATGCGATGTAATTACGTTATTCAGGATATCATGATCTCTAGCCGTGGTGCTGAAGGCTTAATACAATTGTAAAGATTTTTTTTGTTTTTTACAATGGTTTCAAACGCTAATCGTCCATTTAGATAGTCTGGACTGTTTTATAAATCCTCATCTTCTAACATTAAATTCCAATATGATTGGCTTTATACATTAGTTAATGGCGCGTGACGTTCCAGGAATGACAGCAGTTGTAAAGCGCGCGCACGAAGCCTTCAGCACCACGGCCAGAGCTCAAGGCTAGAACAATAGGAGGTTCAGGGACTGTCAACCAATAGCATGATCTCATCAAAACAGAAGCTAATGTTTACACCAAAACCAGTGCAAGATTTTCCGTGCTTGGGTTTTCCCTAAAAGTAGGAAATCACCATGAAATCAAAATTGATGATTCTGCCTATTGCAGTGATTATTATGATTTATCCGTGCACATCATTATTATTTTTTAAATCCATGTGCCCTCTTAATCTTTAATCAAAGTAACTTCTCTCTGATGATGGCATGAGGGCCGGGAAACCATAGTCACTCACATCAGATTAACCAATAGCAAACCACAACCTTCCAATCAATTCCCGATTTACAAAATCAAGTCCGTCCTAAATTTTTTCTTGTTCAAGAAGCCATTTCACTCGAATATAGGCTACTTCACAACAGGGAAGAAAAAGACTATAGTAACTTATGTTTCATGCAGACTTGGAGATCTGTAAAGTAGGCTAGTCATTCATAGTGTGGGCTACTAAATGTGCTAAAATGCTAACTCGTTTCCAGGTGTTGGCCTACAAAAATATGTCATCCCTGCACCACTCCAGGCAAGAGGTCGGGGAGCTAAAATTGCAGTTTTGTCAAGCACACTAAAATTGCTATATAATTGAGAAGGAACGGCTGTTTATGTGAGTCTTTGTCTTAAACAATATTTTTTTCAAATTATATTGTTTGAAATGGTATCCTCTGGTTTGTTTGTTTTTGCTAAAAGAAAGTGTAAGTTGCAGACGATCCCTGCCTGCTTCATCACGAGCTTGTCAACAGCTCGTGAGAGGGAGACACCGGCGTGTGACGTCACATCTTAATTAGAGATGTGGAAAAACACATAGTAAACCGCGCAGATGAGATACGGGGAACAACAGATGTGCTTTGGATGAACCTTTCAATTGTATTATTTTTCAGCTTACACGATATATATGCATATAATAGGCATAATAATAGGCACATTATAGAAGAGATACTGACCGAAACTGTGATTTACAAATGAAATAGTGTGTGAGTGACAGCGAGCGTGAGCAACAGTCACGCGCGGACCTCTGGAGATACAGAACGACAAGCGCGGGGATTTACTGAGGTTTTGTTAATAAACCATTTTAGGTGAGCTGTTTTTAGTTTTTATCAGTGTGTGTGTGTGAGAGAGAGAGAGAGAGAGAGAGTGTGTGTGTGCGTTTTCTTTTTGTGTAAACGGACTGTTACCGGTTAACGGTGACGGACAAAGAGCTTCACAGCCCCCGCTGCCTAAACAAAGGATGCGCTCGTGCACACTATATCTGTATAGTGCTGTCTGTGGAAATTAAAGAGCAGGTGATCTGCCATCATTCTGTGAATGTTTTATTAAATACGTTAAGATTCCATAATTGTTTCTGAATAATCACTGTATTGACAAGCGAAAGAGCTGTCGTTATTGTTCAGCATTTAGAACAACATTTAGTTTCATGATTTGTTCTTTTTTATTAATTTATTTATGAAATACTCGGTTGAATACAGGTATAGGCTAATAAACAACAGCTATAGTAATGAATGAAGATGCGCTGCCTGGCAACCTAAAATTGGCATTATCAAATATATTATTTAAAATGACTGAATCAACCTTGCTACATTAGGTCACACCGATGAAGCCATTTTAAATGATCATATTTGTGGGGTATTAACCATTTATCTTTTACAATCAGTATTGGTAACTCTTAACAATAAGGTTGTAGGCATATATGTTAACAATTAGTTACAATGGTAAACATGATCTAACAATAAACCCTACAGCATTTATTATTGTTGGTTAATGTTCATTTTAGGCATATCCAAAAACAGAGAACAACAGTGTATTCATATATTTTGATAACAAGTATTATTTTTGTACGCTCATAATACCAAAAGCATTTACATATAACACCTTATTTTAAAGCATTACTCTGACATAATGAAGCCAAAGTGATACTTAAAGTGAGGATCCATTCATCCATTCATTGTGTTTTGATCACACCCCGCCTCCACAGGCACCATCCACACCTCCATATCTCTCTCTCTCTCTCTCTCTCTCTCTCTGTCGCTCACTCTCTGCACATTCATCTCGCGTCCTGACCCAGGCAGTGCCTCTGACTTTCTCCGCATCATCGACCCAATGAAGGAGCCCGACGCCATCAAACTCTTCATCGGGCAAATCCCACGCAATCTGGAGGAGAAGGACCTGAAGCCCATCTTTGAGCAGTTCGGCAAGATCTACGAGCTGACTGTGATCAAGGACAAGTACACGGGCATGCACAAAGGTAAGGAGACGGGCACGAGTTTCAGGCTTCAGTGCTGTGTGGAACTAAACGTTCCCAGTCACGACTCACACGTGTAGAGTGTATTGAATTAAACAGTGTTATTTAACTCTCTCTTTACAGTAGTGTTCATGTGCATGCTCGTTTGACTCGAAATTTTCTGAAGTGTTTGTAATAACATCATCACCTGCAAACAAGGGGGCATGAGAGGGCAACAAACAGGACGTTTTCTTGAACAATATACATGTCTGTATATCAGTGGTTTGTCTGTGTTTTGTCATGGGCTGGTGTGAATGTATGGGCACAGGAGCAGCACGCGCCTGCAGGAGCTTCAAGCGTGACAGTGCACAGCACAGCATGAGTTCTGTATCACTTTAAGGAGTATATATACCAGGAAAGCTCTCTCACCATCTCTCTGTTGTCATCTTTATGAACCTGTTTTCTGTGCCTTGCGGTTGAATGTTAGGTTTCATCTCTGCTGATTAACTCTGTTCCGGGTGTTTGATTACACTCGGGTCTTCCAGGGTTGTATGAACCCATGTTTGGGGGCTTGACCGGGATTTAATCATGTGGATTTCTCAGTGGGTTAAGCCGCTGAGGTGATAAACAAAGAAACACCTTAAAGGAATAGTTCACCCAAACATGAAAAATGTGTCATCATTTACTCACCCTCAAACCTGCATAATTTATTTTTCTCCTTGGAACACAAAAGGTGATTTATTTTCTAATTAGTGCCAGTAAATCAACATTAGGACAAAAAGTGATAATCATGCATAACTCATGCACTAAAGTCCAAGTCCTGAAGTAATACGATGATTTAAGTAGTTAATTGAGATGATTTGCTTCTGCTGTAGCTCACATGTGGAGGCATTATATGTGTTGCAATAGGTTTGATGTTAGTGATATTTGGTCGCAAAGCACATTAAAGAAATAGTATTCAAATGACATTTGGTAATTTTTTCAATAATGTCTTTAAATAAATAGTTTATTCTTTCCTCATTTCATCATTCCAAACCTATGACGTTCCTTCTTCTGTGAAACATACAATAAGATATTCTGAAGAATATTGGTAACAAAACAGTTTTGGTGACCATTGTCTTCGAGTGACCAAAAAAAAAATCTCAACATATCTTCCTTTATGCACCAGTGAAGAGAAATATCATACAGGTATAAGTATGTTTTTCACACATCATATGACTTAAAGGGATAGTTCACCCAAAAATGTAAATTCTGTCAGTATTTACTCTCCCTCATGTTGTCCCGACCCCGTAAGACCTTCGTTCATCTTCGGATCACAAATTAAGATATTTTTGATGAAATCTGAGAGCTGGATCACTCCTCCATAGGCTTCTAAGGGATTGAACTTGCAGGCCCCGAAAAGTTATTAAAAACATCGTTAAAATAGTCCAAGTGACTACAGTGGCTCAATCATAAGTTTATCAAACGACGAGAATACTTTTTGTGTGCAAAAAAACCCTAAAATAACGACTTTATTTCAACTATTCATTTCCTTCTCTGTGGGCCAGTTCACTAGTGTAACAGCGTATCCCTTTAACATGAAATGTAGCGCACAAGTCAAATGAACTACTGAGGCCGCATTTACAAAACATTTTATCTTACCACTAAGAGATCTCCTCAATGCCAGTAAAATATCTTAGTTAAGAGTTTTCTCTTAAAACATATTCACAAAGCTGCTGAGACCAACTTTTAATAGAGAACTAAAGTCTAAACTAAGGAATAGAGAGAAGTCTTGAGCTAAGAGAAAGGCCGGGGTTGACCCTGTTGCTATGGATGACGTCAACACGCTTACTAACTATGCACACAGTGATTGGCTGATGGGGGAGGAGTCTCTGTCAGTGATATAAATATTGTAGAATGAGGTATCTTGTTGCCATATTCAAATTAAGATTTTGAAATAAATATGTTGCCATATTCAAATAAAGGTTTTAAAATGTAGGCTAAGTGTCACTTATTAAACTATATGTTCAGCTAATTGTCAGCCTCTAACATGTCTGCATCTCAAGAGATTGCAGAATCCAAGCAACAAATTATGTTTTATAGTTCGAGAGGAGCAGATTCAAACGGTCTATCTAACCAGCTCGAGAGGAGGTATACACAGCTGAGAGCCGACTCACCTAGTTACCTCAACAGTTTTCTGCATCCCTCCGCCACCCCGTTCCTCACTTTCGGCTGGGGATACGGGGGGAACTCTGGGTTCTCGATCCCCTTGGACAGCTTCTGACAAATTCTCTTATTATATATGTTTAATCTATCCGATCAAATGTACGTGTGAACTCGTGAAAACAACCAGAGGTAATCAGACATTATTATTTATTTCTTAAAGATTTATTTTTGCCATTTTATCGTAGATTAAAATTTTAAAATATTTATTGCATTTAAGAAGAAAAGGCTCAGCACCCAAGGCTCTATTGCTGTTGCCTCACTGGTGTACTGTGTCTTTGGGCGGATTGCCAGCAACAGCCATTAGGATTGTTTGTGATTTGGTCTTAGTGACTTAGGAGCCCTCTTGACTCCTAACGTTTCACAGATTTAGGAGCTAGTTTTTGCGCTATAATGCTTTGTGAAATACTATTAGAGGAAAAATATAGGAGTCCTAAAATTAGTGACTGACACGCCCATTATTTTTAAGAGTTTCTCCTAAATCGATGTTAAGAACTACTTTTAGCCTAAAGATGTTTTGTGAATATGGCTCCTGATATGTTCCTTGTTTAGCATTTTGGAGCTTAAAGTCCCCATTCAATTTCATTATATGAAAGCTGAGCTGAGGTTTTCTTTAGAAATTCTACTTTTGTGTTTAATGGAAAATGCAAAGTCAGCCCAAACATAATGAGGCATATATGACTATATATATATATATATATATATATATATATATATATTAGGGTTGTAACGATATTCACACCGAACCGGAAAACCGCGATACACCGACTATGCGTATCACGGTACTCTCATGGCGCACCGAACGCGTCCCACCCAGCCCTAACCCATAGTTGAGGTTGACCTCACTTTACCTTGTTATGTCACAAAACAAATTTTTCCTTCTTGACATTTGATTAAATAGTAGCCTAATTAGGGGTGTAATGGTACACGTGACAAACAGCATTGTAGCTACCACTACCCACCATTACCATTAACCACCAATATTCTCAATAGGCTCCGCGTTTTGTTTTTTTGCTATAAGTAACAGTGTCATTTTTCGAATTACGTCAATTTTATCACGAAATCCAAACAATGCCGGTTTGACGCTCTTTAATGTGGCGTCATCAATGTGACTGATCACTATGACGCCTCAGTTTATACAGCAGCGCACGCGGAGCGCGATCATCTCAGTAAATGAATGAAGACCTGAAGATATGTTGAAAGATACAGTAACTACTGAAACGTATTATATCTCGTGTAATCACGCAATCAGTGTTTAAAGGCGGAAAGACATCAGTATTATATCTTGTAAACAATGTCACATTTACCTAAGGCAAGTCATTCAGTGTCCACAGCTTGTTAGTCAGCTAGAGAAATGAACTCTTTCGCTAAGCACCATATTAGCCTACCTATTCTTTATATTTTACTTAACCTGTTAGTGATGTCTTGATTATTTAGTATGTTTAAAATATCTGTCATGAAAATTATTATATTTCAACAACGTTGAAAAACATAATTTTACAATTACATTTAGAAGTTAATGCTAAGTTTGTTATTTGAGTTTTGATTATTATATCTAAAAATAAATAGCAACTGAATTTAGGCTAATAGTTTGGGCTCTGTTGTTAACCTTTAATATTACAGTACTCTGCAAGTAAGGGCTCACTATATAGATAGAAGATATTTTAGATCTGCTGTACAGCAGAAACAAACTTTTGTTGCATTATTTCCCTTTTATCTCTGTAAAGCTGCTTTGAAACAATCTGTATTGTAAAAAGCGCTTTATAAATAAAGGTGACATGACTTGACTTGACTATATAGACCTTACAGCATTAGCAGAGATACTTTTTTCATCCTTAATAAACTTTTAATCATAACTGAACTGAATTAATTTAAAGACAGAGACACAATTTGTTCATTAAACCACTTTTTAATAAAAAAAAAAGCAATTTTATTTTTAGTTTTCTCCCCCCTACTGTACCGAACCATGACGTCAAAACCGAGGTACGTACCGAACCCTCAGTTTTGTACCGTTACATTTAGTTTAAGATGAAGTATTACAATTAAATTAAAAACAAACGTTTAATAAAAAGAGAAAAATTACTCATCAAAAAACATCACATGTCCTCGCAGAGACGAGTATTTCGGATACTGTGTAATGTAGGGTTCACTCGAATACTCACACACACGGTTCTCTAGAGGTGTTTGTTGCGCCGCTCATGTTTGCATGAGCTTATAAACTCTAGTATTCTACTCTATAGCCTACGTCAAGTTTTCAATCAGAGAAATGGAGGCATAAGCTGCTGCTACCTGCTTTCTTTGTAGCTGTGTGTGTGTGTGTGTGTGTGTGTGTGTGTGTGTGTGTGTGTGTGTGTGTGTGTGTGTGTGTGTGTGTGTGTGTGTGTGTGTGTGTGTGTGTGTGTGTGTGTGGTAAGCTATCCCAGAAGGCTCACTGGGAAAATGTAATGAGTGTGAAATTACATTTCTGTCACTCCTCATGTGTAATGATGCTGAATATTTATGATTCTATAAAAAGTACAGAATGAAATAAAAAGTTGATTCGAAACTGAATTTCAATTTAAAATGAAAGTCATTGCTTATAATATATTAATATAATTAAAAATATATTAATATGATTGATAAGAACAACAACAATAATAGTAATAATAATTTAGCATGAATGAAAATGATTTTTATTTATATTTATTAAAAGAACATTGCAAATATAAACTGTCAAGAAATAGTAACAGTCTGTCTTTATGTTTTAGGATGTGCCTTTCTGACGTATTGTGCACGGGAGTCAGCCGTTAAAGCACAAAGTGCACTTCATGAACAGAAAACCCTGCCAGGGGTAAGTCCTTTCTCTCTCTCTCTCTCTGTGTGTGTGTGTGTGTGTGTGTGTGTGTGTGTGTGTGTGTGTGTGTGTGTGTGTGTGTGTGTGTGTGTGTGTGTGTGTGTGTGTGTGTGTGTGTGTGTGTGTGTGTGTGTGTGTGTGTGTGTGTGTGTGTGTGTGTGTGTGTGTGTGTGTGTGTAGAGGGCATGGCAGGGGTCTTGCAGTGTTTTATCCCCTTTCATGTTCTGCCATCTCTGAGTATGTGTGTGTGTCTTGGACACACAGCAAGACTCGTCTCATCTCAGAGAGTGTGTATGTGTGCCATCTGGATTATGACGAGCTGCATGTAGCCATGGAGATTATTTGGATTATTCTCCACACCTTTTCAAGCTGCAGACTCTCAGAAATATAGCATTAAAATGTAAACATGGTGCAGAGCAGAGCCTGAGGGTGGCTGTTCGTCACAGAACGGGATTGGAGAGTAATCACAATGGGGTGCAAATGCAGTAATTAATCCTATTACCAGCGTGACACTAGGCTGACCTTTCGCTGAAGATCACTCCGACAACTATCCCGCTCTCCGCCCCCTTCTACTGTCAGTCCTTCCCTCTGACAGGCTTTGTATGGATAGTTACATACTTTCTTTACTACATAAAGATAGATAGTTACTACAGTTCTAGTCATTTCTCAAACTCTCTCCCTGTCTCCCTATTGTTTTTTAGTTTTTTTCCTTTTGAATTTGCATGTTTTTGTCTTCATCTCGGTCCTATTATGCACGCCAACTCAAAATACATGTGATATTAAATAATATATGTGATATTGGTCCTATAGTCTATCAGATTTTATATTGGAATATAGGTTATCTCTGCAGTATTGATGGCTGGGAGACAGATGGCCCTTTCTGTGCATCACTGAAGCACAAACACTGCTTTAATTTCAGGAGAGAAAGAAAAGACAATGGTCAATAACTGAGGGCAGCCTAAGACAGACGTTATACAACTTGCATCTTTTCCTTTCATCCTTGCTTTTTCCTGTCCCTCCCCTTTGTCTCTGTCTCTTCATTCCCCTTTATCTTCTGTGCAAATGTTGAAGCATCATATTAGAGAGGAGTGTGTTTGTGTTCATGTGTGTGTCGTGGCCTCTCTCTCCTCTGGGAAGTGCTATTATGAGTCATTCACTTTGTAATGCTTCTGTGGTGTAACTCAGAGAATGTGTGTGTGTGTGTGTGTGTGTGTGTGTGTGTGTGTGTGTGTGTGTGTGTGTGTGTGTGCGTGCGTGCGTGCGTGCGTGCGTGCGTGCGTGCGTGCGTGCGTGCGTGCGTGTGTGCGTGCGTGTGTGTGTGTGTGTGTGTGTGTGTGTGTGTGTGCGTGTGTGTGTTTGTAGGGGTTTTCTGCACAACAGGACATTTGCGGTGTGTTTAATAGTTCACTTTGGTCAGCAGACTGATGATAACAATCTCTCTGGTGGCAGTTCTGGGTGTATATACATCACTGGTACATTACATGCTCTGTGTGTAGGTTTTAAGAGTAAAGGCCAATTCAAATAACAATATCTATAAAGATAACTATAGCGTCAACAATAACTATGACGATGACTAAATGAATGTCCACACCAATGGACAATTACTATAACAATGACTATACCAATAACTATAACAATAACTGTAATTTTAGCTATAAGCCTAATGATAACTATTGTACCATCCACACCAACAGATGATAACTATTATTATACCTTAAAGATAACTATGGCGATAACTATATTAGTGTCCACAGCAACAAACGAAAACGCTATGTTTATTATAAGCATGCACTGCCACTTACAATGTTCGATCTCTTTAAAGTTGAATGGATTCTGATTGGCTGTCAATGTTTTTTATCATTCATCAGCTTGAAAAATTGTCCTGATATCATTCCTCAGTGCCGTTATCATTATAGTTGTGGAGTGGACTTCGCTGTTCTCATAGAATTAGAGTGATAATAAACTTATGTATGTATTCATTTACTATTTAACTAACTTTTAAACTTTTGATTTAAAAACGCTTATAAATGATAATAAATTATGTTTTTTGAAAATGTAAAATTGCAGAAAGTTCCCTTTCTAGGGAGCTCAACACAGTGGTGTTGACGCAGTGGGCACCTATCCAGGCCTGACCGGTTGTGACTATCACACAGGACATATGTTTTACTTGCTCAGTATATTATAGTGCTTTTATATATATATTGGAGTTTTAATTGGTGTACATGTTGTCTTAGCCATTTATTTCCTCTTATCTTACTTTGTGTGTGTATGTCTTTAAATGATCTTGGGTGTATAAATGATAGGATGTGGACAGCATAAAGGAGCCAGCATGTCAAACAAACGGGTTCGCTAACCCAACAACCAAATGGCGATCACCAAACAGCTGGATTGAAGAGTTACTTTTAAAGACTTAACTTTCCACCAAACCACATATCTCTTGGATTATCACTACAGTTGGATTGCATATACACCGATGGACACTTACACATTGGGACTGGCAATGCTCTAGGGTGTTTTCTTATAGACTGTTTTATGGTGTGGTGAAAATGGACTCTACTTTTAATAACTTAAGGCGAGACACGGCAGGCAAAAACATTGTTTTTTTTTTCACTGGTCAATTTTGAGATTTTGGGATATTTGTCTTCAATAACATGTCTTCTTTCAGACTTGTGGTGAAAAAAAGATTTCTCATAAATTTAACAAAAGTTGTCGTTATAAATCATCCCTCTGCTCCCGATCGCGATCTGCACCTTGTCATCACACACACCTTTAGAAAGCTCTCTCTCTCCTGAACAAGACTGCCGGATCCAAATATGGTCATTTCCTTTTTATCAGCAACCAATCGCGAAAGTAAAAGGGGGGATTTTACTCTAAATGCGCAATCTCATTGGCTGATGCTAAATCTTTAAAGCCTGTTTTCTCAAAATGTCTTTTCTCTCATACTCCAAGTCCGAAATCTCCAGTTCAGTAGCACCTATATACACCAAATTGTCCAGTCTTGTACCTAGTTATGTTATGAAGACATTTACAGAGGGATTTGTAAATATATTATTCCTAGCCTGATTTATATAACATTTTATTCCCCAAAACATGGCGAAAATCATTTTTTTAAGGCTATTGGCAGTATATTCTGATTTACAGGATAACAAAAGTAGATATCCATAAATCCCTCTGTATTTTTTTCCCCATCTAATATGTGAACACAATGAAAAAATAATTTTGAACCTGGCTTTGTCCAATACTCAGATTTCGTTTTTTTTAAAATATATGCAAAATATAAAATTTAATTAGACAATGCCTCATTTGCATATTTAAACATTAAATTACAGAAAACTTGTAATACATTTTTTTCTCATCTTAATGTAGGTAATCAACTGGCAAAGTTTCATGGTGATATCTGATAGTTAAAAAAAATACCCATTTCACCTGTAGTGTCTCGCTTAAGTTATTCTAGTATTATTGTTTTGTTTTAAGTTCATTTTGTTCAATATAAATACATTTAATTTATTCTTTCTATATCTGTTGTTATGTTTAATTTTGTTATTACTTGATTCTCTCTCAAAGGTTAGAATCCAGCATCTGCAAGGAGCACGTTTGACTCTTGAGGGAGTTGGATGCACTCAATGCATTTGCAGCAGGAATATCTGTTTTTTGCTTGATTCTCTTAGAGCTGGGGTAGGCAGGTTCAGTCATTGAGAGCCGCTTGGACTGAAGCTAAACTCTGGACCAGACTCGTCTAGACTGAACCGAATTTGCTGGACTGAATTTGCCTGCCCCTGTAGAGCGATGAGAATCAAGTGTTTTCACCGAATGAGTTCGGCTCTTAGGCTCGCTGTGGGAAGCTCCACCTATGCTTGACTCTCTCTTGAGAGATGAGAGCCAAGCATCTGCACTTGGCAGTTCGAGTCTCGTGGCTGCCAAGGCAACAATATGAGATCGATACGGTGGATTGTAGGAGGAACTGGGGGAGGAGTCTGACAAGAGTACTCTCTTTTTTGGAGTTCTCCTGATTGCTTTGCAAACTTTTACAACACAAATGGAGATTTATTAAACCCATTGCTCTCATGTTGGCTTACGAGGCCTGCTCTGTGGCCACTTCCAACCTGGCTCAGAGCGTATTATGTGGCGTTTCTAGTTCTGAGGAGCTAGATTTGCACCCGGTTGAAGAGTTGCTTGTGAGCTACCTCTCCCATGGCACTGCATCCTCTTTGAAGGCTCCCTCCTTGCCTATGGGAATGGAGCTAGAGCGTTCGGCTCTTAAGTGCGTGGTGTGGAATAAATCTGTGGATTCAAGTGCAGAGTAAGAAGGATTTAATTAAGACAAAAACATAAAATAAACAAAAGAAAACTACAACGTACAAACTTAATCCAGAACAAACAAGGCAAGGCAGGAACAGAACTCAACACGACGAATATACGTAACAAATACAACGAACGAGCACAGGACAGCAAACACAGGAAGACTAAATAGGGAGGCAAACAAAGGAAGGTAACGAGACAGACAGGTGGAGCAATTAAACCAATAATCAGATAACAAGGGGGAGGGATTAAACAATGACAAGAGCACATGGCTCAAAATAACAAAACACCCATGTGCATAACAAGACAGGACAGACATGTGACATAACCCCCTCCCTACGGAGCGGCTACCAGACGGTCCATCCGACCCGGGCGGGACAGAAGGGACAGGCCAGGGGGGAAACAGGAGAGACAGACCAGGGCAAAACACACAACACAAGAGTTCAGGAGGGAGGTGGAATGGTGGAGGATCAGGGGGAGGGATGGGGGGCCAGGTCCATGAAAGGGAACAGAAACAGGGGGTGATGGTTTAGCCGGGGGCCAGGGCGAAGCAGACAGTCCATCGGCCGGCCAGGGCAAAGCAGACAGTCCATCGGGCAGCCAGGGCGAAGCAGACAGTCCATCGGGCAGCCAGGGCGAAGCAGACAGTCCATCGGGCGGCCAGGGCGAAGCAGACAGTCCATCGGGCGGCCAGGGCGAAGCAGACGACCCCTCGGGCGGCCAGGGCGAAACAGACGACCCCTCGGGCGGCCAGGGCGAAGCAGACGACCCCTCGGGCGGCCAGGGCGAAGGTGAAGACCCCTCGGGTGGCCAGGGCGGTGAAGACCCCTCGGGCGGCCAGGGCGGCGAAGACCCCTCGGGCGGCCAAGGCGGCGAAGACCCCTCGGGCGGCCAGGGCGGCGAAGACCCCTCGGGCGGCCAGGGCGGCGAAGACCCCTCGGGCGGCCAGGGCGGCGAAGACCCCTCGGGCGGCCAGGGCGGCGAAGACCCCTCGGGCGGCCAGGGCGGCGAAGACCCCTCGGGCGGCCAGGGCGGTGAAGACCCCTCGGGCGGCGAAGACCCCTCGGGCGGCCAGGGCGGTGAAGACCCCTCGGGCGGCCAAGGAATAGCAGACACCGGCTCAGGAACAGCAGACACCGGCTCAGGAACAGCAGACACCGGCTCAGGAACAGCAGACAACGGCTCAGGAACAGCAGACACCGGCTCAGGAACAGCCACAAGAACAGACACAAACACAGAAACAAACACTGGCTCTGGCGCTGGAACAGGCACCGGCTCTGGAACAAACATTGGCTCCAGCTCTGGAACAGGCACTGGCTCTGCCTCCGGCTCTGGAACAGCAGACACTGGCTCCGGCTCAGGAACAGACACTGGCTCCGGCCCTGGAACAGACACTGGCTCCGGCCCTGGAACAGGAGATACTGGCTCCGGCCCTGGAACAGGAGATACTGGCTCCGGCCCTGGAACAGCAAACACGGGCATGTCCAGGATCCGAGCCAGGCGCTCCAGGTAGTCCAGGTCCATGAAGGCAGACGGCACTGGCTCTGCCTCCGTCTCTGGAACGGGTACTGGCTCTGCCTCCGGCTCTGGAACGGGCACTGGCTCTGCCTCCGGCTCTGGAACGGGCACTGGCCCTGCCTCCGGCTCTGGAACGGGCACTGGCCCTGCCTCCGGCTCTGGAACGGGCACTGGCCCTGCCTCCGGCTCTGGAACGGGCACTGGCCCTGCCTCCGGCTCTGGAACGGGCATTGGCCCTGCCTCCGGCTCTGGAACGGGCATTGGCCCTGCCTCCGGCTCTGGAACAGCAGACACTGGCTCCGGCTCTGGAACGGGCATTGGCCCTGCCTCCGGCTCTGGAACGGGGATTGGCTCTGCCTCCGGCTCTGGAACGGGCATTGGCTCTGCCTCCGGCTCTGGAACAGCAGACACTGGCTCCGGCTCTGGAACAGCAGACACTGGCTCCGGCTCTGGAACAGCAGACACGGGCATGTCCAGGATCCGAGCCAGGCGCTCCAGATAGTCCAGGTCCATGAAGGCAGACGGAACGTGAACAGTCTCTTACTGGGCAGACGGAACGTGAACAGTCTCTTACTGGGCAGACGGAACGTGAACAGTCTCTGACTGGGCAGACGTGACTTGAACAATCTCTCGCAGGGCAGACGTGACGTGAAACGTCTCTCGCTGGGCAGACATGACGTGAACAGTCTCTCGCTGGGCAGACGTGACGTGAACAGTCTCCGAATGGACAGGAGCAGGTCTCCTCCTCCTCCTCCTCCGTCCCTTCTGACGGATATGCGCAGACTTGGGGCTGGCTAAAACCATCGACGGAGTAGCAACACTGGACGGATCCAGTGATGATGATTTTCTTCCCGAAGAGACTAGTGGAGAAGACTCTGCTGCCCTCCTCTCCTCATTCCTTTGAGCGCACAGGGAGAAATATTTTTAAAGAGAATTCCCATTCTCCGTTTCTGCAGGACAAAGTTCGCTCCGCTGAATCCACATAATGGCTCGTTCGTTCTGTCACGGTGCGTGGTGTGGAATAAATCTGTGGATTCAAGTGCAGAGTAAGAAGGATTTAATTAAGACAAAAACATAAAATAAACAAAAGAAAACTACAACGTACAAACTTAATCCAGAACAAACAAGGCAAGGCAGGAACAGAACTCAACACGACGAATACACGTAACAAATACAACGAACGAGCACAGGACATTAAACACAGGAAGACTAAATAGGGAGGCAAAGAAAGGAGGGTAACGAGACAGACAGGTGGAGCAATTAAACCAATAATCAGATAACAAGGGGGAGGGATTAAACAATGACAAGAGCACATGGCTCAAAATAACAAAACACCCAGGTGCATAACAAGACAGGACAGACATGTGACATCACTGTGATGAAGGAGCTCCACTCTCGCTTGTCTCTTTTCTTGAGAGATGAGAGTGAAATGTCTGCACCTCATGGTTTAGGCCCTGTGCTGATGAGGCAGTGTGGCGGCTTCAATCGAGGGATTGCACAGGGGCATCTCGGCTCATGGCAAGGCATATGTGGTGGTGGGTCAGGCCAGTGGGGCTCTGCACACCATGGACGCTTATACAGCTCTGTTGTCCTCTGCAGCTCTGAGAGTAAAGCAGATTTGTGAGTGTGCTTGCTTCTCAAGGAGAACCCCTTCACTTTTTACTCTGCTGAGAGACATCCATTTAGCAAGGTTGGTCGCGGTGAGTTGATGCGACCCCCTCACTTTCGGTTGCTCTCCCTGCATATTCTTGAAGTGTTAGCAGTAAACTGCTAAGGCAGCAGCTTAATGAAGGAGTAGTTGTGGTGAGATGATGCGACCCCTTAATTTTTGGTTGCTCTCCCTCTATTTCTGGAGTTTTATTAGTAAACTGCTGAGGAAGAAGGTTACTAAATTAGTGGTTGCAGTGAAATGATGTGACCCCTTCCCTCTTTAGCTGTGAAACAACCACTTTTCAGAAGGAGTGGTCATTGTGAGATGATGCGACCCCTTTTACTGGAGGCATTAAGCAGTTGGCTCTGTAAGCTGTGCATATATGTCAGCTTCAGCATGCTCTTCATAATGTAGGGGTGCTGAGAGTAATAAAAAAGGCACGTTGGTACACTTATATCTCAGTAAAAAAGGTTTTGAGTATCTTTATTCTTTCCGTGGATACAGAGCAGACGAATGCAGGGTTATGCTCCCTTATGTTATGGATGTTTTCTGTAACGAGTTGGCAGGGGTTCTACAAGTAATAGAGTGAGCTCTCTAGATTTTGTACTCCGGATTCCTCTGCTGTTTAGTCTATGAATAAGCATATTACTGGGACATAGCTGTGACTCTGTTGGTGGATTGCCTTAGACAGCTCTGCTCCTGAGCTATAGGCAGGGGCCTGTCCTCCTCTCTGGACTTGGTAACCTGTATCTAATTCTGGGCTTGGCCGTAGAGTTGTTATACCTAGCTCACTATGATTGTACACAGTTCACAGCCTAGTTGTAGCAGGTAGCTGTAGCAGTAGTTGGTATTATGTTCCCATAGCATCAACACCATGATGAAATGTTGAGTTCCCTCGAACGGGAATGACTTAGGGTTCCCTAAGAAGGGAACGAGATGCTGTGTTGCATTGCCCTTTCTTGGGCATGCCTGTGCATAACGTCTAATGCAGGTGGCCTTTAATATGCCCAGGCGCTCCATACTATTGCCGTCAGCCAATCAAGATCGGCGTGTACTACATGTGTTTCAGACACCGGTCACGCCTGGATGCGTTCCCTCAGCATCAATACCATGACACAGCGTCTTGTTTCCTTCTCAGGGAAATGGGGTTACATATGTAACCCTAAGCCATATTCTGTGATGGGAAGGTTTATGGGTAGGGTTAGGGTTTGGGGAAGAATATACAGTTTGTACAGTTTAAAAATCATTATGTCTATGGAAAATCCCCATAAAACATGAAAACCCAACATGTGTACAGGATTGGCTATACTTGTGTGGGCCAAATGTCCTAATTTATATGGTAAAATATTATGACAACCGACTAGTTAGGACATTTTTCTGAGGGTTATAAGGCTTAGTCTTTATACATGTTTTTGCACATGTTTTTTTGCAACTAACGGTTGGGTTAGGACATAGAAGATATTATAAATCTAATTTAAAATCAATGGAAGTCTATGCAATGTCCTCACTTGATGTATTGAAACAAACGTGTGTGTGTGTGTGTGTGTGTGTGTGTGTGTGTGTGTGTGTGTGTGTCTGTGGTGGAGCATGTTTATGTTTTTATGAAGGCATATATCACTTGCTAATTAGACTTTGGGTGTGTGTGTAGTGGTAAGGACATAAATCACAAACACATTAGACTAAATGTAATTAGTGGCCATTAAACACACATACAGACACACACACACACACACACACACACACACACACACACACACACACACACACACACACACACACACACACACACACACACACACACACACACACACACACACACACACACACACATTGGGTTTCCATGTTTTATAGGGATTTACATAGACATAATGCTTTTTATACTGTACATTTTCCCCTACCCATAAACCTAGAAACCCATCACAGAAAACGTTTTACATTTTAAATCTCTTAGGATGATTTATAAGCTGTTTTCCTCATGTAGACCAAGTATGTCCCTACAAAGACAAGGATTTAGAATATTCCCATCATTGTGGGGACATTTTTGTAGGACATACCCGAACCACACACACACGCACTGCTTATAGAAAACAACTTTTATGCACTATTAAATCCTCAAATTAGTTATATTCTTGGCTGATACTTTCTTCCTGAAGTGAATAAGGCGGTGTCTCTTCGATTGGAGAGATGAGGAGACTCATATCACTGCTCGCAGTGACTGTGCTGGGACATATACAGTCTGATAATGGACTGTAATGGATTGTGGGTAGCGAGGGGGTGGGGCAGAGGCTGTGCTATAACTGTACACAGAAACAGTGACATGAATTAAAAGGCAGCAGCTGCTGGCAGCTAATGTAGAGTCCAGAGCAAAGCCAAGAGGATTTCTAGAGGTCAAAAAGGAGTCATGCAGCTGAGTTTGGGATGGGTTGTGTAGTGAATTCTGATTGAGCAATGAGTTATTTAGTAAAGTGCTGTTATACAATCTAGAGCTTGGTATAAAAAGGCAGATAACTAGCTGTCAGTTTAGTCTGTTAGGTTTGTGTTGTTAATTCTTTAAAAAGCGTGAGAAAAGTTGAACATATTTAGGACTAATCATGTTCCCTGATTAGACGTCTGCACAGTCTTTAAACTGAAGCCCAAACCCGAACCCGAAATCCATCGCTGTTGAGATGTACTACCTATATTCTTGCTACCATCAGCCAAGACAGCTTTGTAAGACCTAGGCTACACTGCACGTAACCGCTGAGCTATTTATTGGTTGAAACGAGAAGATCATATCATAGAAGGTTTGGTGCTCTTCGCATGGCAGTCAATATTTACCAATTTTTTTGTTTGTTTCAATGAAATGAATGTATTGTATTTTAGTTTGATAATGTTTTTTATTTAATATTTTGTATTTTTAGGGGATTGTATGGTACCACATTATATTTATGTTGTAGTTATAATCCATTTATTCACTTTTTGAGCATAGACCTGAAAATTTAATTTACAACTTAAACTGTCGTAAATCTTGAATACCTTAGAGCACAGACTTAAGTTGGATCTCTTTTTAAAGACGACACTTAGAAAATTATTGCTTAAGTGAAATGTTTTTTGTGAATTTTATGTTTATTGTTATGAAAAATGCACAAAAATAACATTTTAAATTTTTATATAAAAAATATATTTTCAAAATCACGTTTTACTCTAAAACTGAAAGAAAATCAAAGCCATAAATCTAAACAAGTTGTGTTCCAAATTTGAGCTTGATATCTGAAAAAATGAGCTTTCAGTAAGATTTTGTTTGGCTGCAGTACCAAAAATTTTCACTAGATAAATATCGTCTCTCATTCATTTCCAATGCACTCATTTTTGACCGCGAGGAGCACAAGAGTGACTATTTTTTTCAGCACCATTCAACCTTTTTTAATCATGTCCACGATTTGTGTGTGTTCACATAGCAAGTGCCAAAAACTTTTTCCAAGTAAAAATTTCTAAAAAAAAAAAACATGACATAAAAACTTTCGATCAAAAATGACCAAAGAGCACCAGAGGGTATAGACACATCAAGTGGTAAAAAATTTGCATGATTCAGAGAGAGACACAGAGGCAGCAACAAGGCTATTTGACTTGCTATCGTGCTTCAATTAATTTATAAAGTTTGCACTCATTCATTTATTATATCATACAATATTTTAAACATTTAAATACACATAGAAAAATAGATATACTTGAAGATACTGTTCACTCTTAGCAAATCAATATTTTTCTTTCATACAGTACTTCCTGGAGAACTAAGAACTACTATATACAGGTTCATAATTAATGTGAATCATGCATATAATATATAGTCATTCTAAAGTTAAGATCATGGTAGCCTACTATAACTCAGGTGTTATCAAATACTTTAGAAAGGAATTACTAATTATTTATTTGGATCAGTATTCTAAAGTGAAAAGCATGACAACTACCTAAATTAAATATTAAATATTGACTGAAGTCATTTAGAGCTTCTGATGTTTATGTAAGGTTTTGGATAGTAATGACTCGAATGTTATTACATCCTTCTAAAGGAATTACTAATGATCCGGATCAGTTATCTAAAATGAAGATCATGGTAACCCTCTAGTTACCCTCATTGTAAGGTAAATCTTACAATGACTTCAGTAATTAATAGAGAGGAATATTGATCAAAATAATTAGTAATTCCTTCTGAAGGATCTGGTAATACTTAAGTCATTATTAGTGGGTTACCACGATATTTACATTAAAATTAATTATACATTATACATTATTCACGTTAATTATGAACCCCATAGGCCTATATAGTAGTTCTTAGTAGTCCCATGGAAGATATGAAAAAAATAGTAGTTATTGATTAGCTAATAGTGAACTATCACATTCGACTAAGCATGAAAAAAAATAGAAAAATCTTTGCATCACAATAAGTGTATTGTGATTGTCAATTTGCTAACTACACAGAATTTTATTAAGTTCAGTGACAACATGTTACAATGTTTATATGATACAATGACTGGTAGGCTACTGTTTTTATTATTTCTTTACACAAATTTCACGATTTCAATTCAATTTGTGTGATTTGATTCCGATCTTGATTCAGTATCGATTCATTTGGATAAATATTAGGTATAGATACATGTTCATTTTTGAACATGAAAATCCCATGTTAAATTGCAGTCAGGTTGATGTTTATAATGTTTTTTAATTCCTAATCGATAATCTTGTTTTCTCTGTTCTCTGGTCATCATCTGAAGGATAAAGGGATTGGGGCAGTGAGGAGAGATGATATGAGATGAAGGAGAATGAAGAGATGAATAGGGCCAGGCTGTGGGAGGATGGGAACGAGGGATCAGAAATAAATCTTCGCCGTAATGAGAGAAATACAGCTGTCAATACACTGAAGCATCTGACAGGGTTAAACTGGCGTGACCCACAGAGCAAAGATCTTTCAGAGGAGCTGCACATCGGCTTTCTGTATCCCTTTTATTGTCAGCTTTTGTTTTTAATATTCATTTTATTCCAGCTTTATTTCAATTACCGATATTGATTTTTAATAGGTTAAGTTAGCAATAAGAACACTGCAAAGACTTGAAGGTGGACCCTTTTGACTAAAACCAGTAAGCAGCCTCCTAGCAACAACTCATAACACCTTAGCAACCACCAACACATAGCAACCATCCAAAAAACCCTAGCACTGTGATGGTAAGTTTTGCACCAGCAAGTACCGCTCACATTTGCATTTGTGTAATATATAGGCCTACATTAAAACTGTAGAGATGATGGGAATATTAGTATAAGAGGCAGATACTTTGCCAAACAGACACACAATCACAAGCTAGGAGAGAAACCAGAGGGAGGGGGGAGATCATTGCTAAGATACGGTTGACTAGGAGATGACAGGTTGCTAGGTAACATGAATGATGCAACAAGTGACTAATATGGAATGGAAATGTTTGGGAGAAAAATGTGCTGCAAATGGCCCATGTGTGTGTGTGTGTGTGTGTGTGTGTGTGTGTGTGTGTGTGTGTGTGTGTGTGTGTGTGTGTGTGTGTGTGTGTGTGTGTGTGTGTGTGTGTGTGTGTGTGTGTGTGTGTGTGTGTGTGTGTGTGTGTGTGTGTGTGTGGTTTTTATTGTAGTCAAATGTAAAAAAACAAAATAGCAAATCAGCGGCACATAAACTCCCCCCAGTGAGATGCTTTGGTCCGATGACTTCATGTTGGCTGGGGATGGAGGGTAAAATGCAATTTGTTTGAATAATCCTTGGATTTAATATTCCCTAATCCATGAAAAATCCTTTCAGAATTACTGGAGGGGTTGAGATTTCCCGAGTGTGTGCATCCTGGTGTGTGTGTTTTGTAACTCGTACAGGAGGTGTGTATGCATGTGAGAGTGAGAGACTGCATAAAAATCTATTTATGTGTGAGTGAGAGAGACTTAATATAAACCCTGCAGATGTGTTTAAATGAAACCCTCATCTGGCTTTCCGTGCCCGAGGATCTGCATGTGTGTATGTGTAGATATGCTTCATTTAATAAGTCTGTTACAGGAATATGACTCAAGGGAATATTTAACCTAGTGTTTTGGAAGCTTTTTTCAGTACCTCCTCTTTTTCCTTCTCAAGGACATTTTAATCATACAGCGAAGATAAACCCCTCCAGCATTACCTGTCTAGTGATGTATGTTTATGCTGAAATATAATAAAACAATGGTTTGCATTTTTAAAAAACATCTATCGTGTATCATCATGTGTAGTGAGCTCACGTGAGTTAAGTTAAAAACATAGTGTGCATCGATGCTCCTGGGTTTTCACGGTGCATTGTGGGACTTTTTAGGGAGCGGCTAATGTTTCAGTGCCCAGGCAGGATTCTGCAGCCTGATCTCACGGCAATTCGTACGGATTTTACGAGGTGGCTAATTCGTATGAATTCATACGACCTCACTCGTACGAATTAGTTCGATTTTTGCTAAATCGTACATATTTTACAAGTTGCCCAATTCGTATGAATTTGTACGAATG
The DNA here is from genome assembly GCF_051911475.1 of Siphateles boraxobius. Taxonomy (NCBI): domain Eukaryota; kingdom Metazoa; phylum Chordata; class Actinopteri; order Cypriniformes; family Leuciscidae; genus Siphateles; species Siphateles boraxobius. Next base: position 5,668,879 of record NW_027508722.1, on the reverse strand, counting down.
ACCTACCCCTGACCCCGCCCCTAAACCTACCCATCACGTGGGCTTAGACAAGTGGTTCTCAACCTCTCCTGCAGGGACCCCCTGACAGGACATTTTTAAATTAATTAAATTAATTAAATTAATTAAAGGCTCAAAGGCTTAATGTGTAGCTGACTAATTGAATCAGGTGTGCCATTTCAGGGTGAAAACTAAAACATGTCCCGTTGGGGGTCCCTGCAGGAGAAGGTTGAGAACCACTGGTTTAGACAAATCGTACAAATTAGTACGAGTGAGGTCGTACGAATTCATACGAATTAGCCACTTTTTAATCACTCGTACAAATTCGTACAAATTGGTCGTGAGATAGCGTTGGATTTTGCGATTGAGAAACGTCAGACTCTCTGAACTAGGGAGTTGATTGAGACGCACATACAGTCTTAAAGTCTCCCTGGGGTGAAAATCAAGCTTTTAATGTTGTTTATATGTCTATGTGGTGTTTTTAATATGCTTTAAGACATGTGCAAATTCATAAGTCGACAGCATTGCTGAGTATTTTCTCCTTAAAACTGCAGTGAATCCAAAGAGAGTCTCAAAAACACGATTTGAAATTGCTGGTGTTTCTGACGTCACAAACTACCTTGTAACCAATCAGATCAACATGTGATCGTCAACGAGTGAATCTCTGAGCTGTGTGAATGAGTGGAGGCGGGGCTCATTTGCATATTCATAGAACCTCGTATACTAAATGAGGCAAGGGTGTAGAGTTACATTCAAGCTATTTTAAGGCATGAAGAAAATGTTTTCAAGGGAAAAACATTGAAACAAGTGATTTTGGTGATCAAAGATGATTTTAAGGGATACAATTATTGACAACACTTTATTTCAACTGTAAATGTTTGGTTTATATGGGGTTTTGTGTATGTTTAGAGGTGTAGTGCACTAATATTTTGTAGTGTCTAAGTTGTAACGTGGCGATTCATGCAACATCTAGTATATGTTGTAATAGTGGTGCAAGTGGACCTCGGGCTGGCAACTAAAAGGTTGTAATAGCAAACTAACCTTTTTAAAGATTTTTTATCAGTATTTCTCGAACATGGTCCTGGAGGCCTATGCATTCCTTTCTCACTCCTCATAGTGGGCTTTTCTGTCCCTCTCTCCCTTATTTCTCATTCATGTCTTCATTGTGTTGTCTATCTGAAATTTGTCCTTCACAGTTGCACAGTCCTCTCCCCTATTCGTGTATTCTCCGTATCACTATCTCTCTCCATGACTAAGCACATCACTGTGCTCGTGACATTTTACAAATGAGCTTCGAGACTCTCCAGGAAACTAGAGCGTGTCTGTTCTCTTTTTCTATCACTCCTACACTGTTAAAAAGGTTTGTAATTTTAGCATAAAAAAAAGAATGCTAATACTACTTTTTAAACCAGTTAACTGTAAGTTACCTTGCCGTATATTATTTAAAAATATATATATATTAGGTTTATGAGGACAGTAAATTCAACTTAAAAATGTAAAAAAACATATCAATTATAATTTAAGGTCAAAATCTATATTATATTCATAAGACAATGAATGCCGTTTTAAAAAGTGGAGAAACTGTGCAATAACGTTTCCCATCATATTTAAGGAGTGTATTTTATTTAAATAGTTATTTTTCTTATATTCATTATCATTTATATATGTTGCGGTATGAGTTACATTTTGTATTTTCACATCTGTGTTATTATTATGGTGGTTATCAGTGTATATTAAGCAGATTTTAGGAGGCTAAAGCATAAATCAATTATGAATGATTCATTACGATCTCAACACTTGCCATTCGCAAGTAAATGAACAGGACAAATCACATGAAGTGCATCAATGGACTGTTACCAATGCAAATAAAACATATGTTTGAGTTGTGCACACACAATGCCAACCAATTAATTCAGCAGTTAATTTGATACTTTGGTTGATTTTTAAATTCATTTTATGGGTGCTTGGCCTCCTCTGCATGACGAAAAGTACTGTGTTTACTTTCATCTATTACACTTTGTTCATGTCAAGATACAAACAGGTTCTTTCTTTAGATTTCGCAGTTCTTTATGTCTTCCTGTGTTATTTTTCTCTCTCTCTCCCTGAAACCAGGCTTATTAGTGGGATCAGTCCTGGTTTTATCTTGAGCAATTAAGACATCACAGAACACCATAGAACTCCTCACCATGGCAACGCATTCTAAACCACTCAGCAACACTGATTCCAAACATCTCACCGGATTTCACACATTCTCTTTCACACACACACACTCTTCAGTGTAATCCAGCGTGTCTCTGTAATCCTGATCAGATGGCCATCATTCTAAAGCTGATCTCTCTACAATCCTGTGCACATTAGTTTAAGTGCAGAGACAGCAGTGTCAAAAGGTGACATGATATATATTTATACATATGTATTGACGAGCATATGGAAATCAGCATGAAAAATTTCATTTCATCATTGCTCATTTCATTACTTAGGACAATTGTTACAAATAATCTGTATTTACATTTTTGTGAATTGTATATAATTTGTTTGGGTGGAAAAATTTTGCTGAGAATACAGTTACAGATATGTTCTGGAATATTATTTGTAAGTATTTTCGTAATAGTGCTTTTTTTTCGTAAATTTCGTAAATAGTATTACATTCTTCTCTTGCTTGTTTGCATTGTCATCCACCTCATTTAGTGTAGCGTGACAACATGCCCCGGCCATAGGGTCAACATATAAGTGAACTCTGTCCTTTGGACAATAATTTAACTGTTAATAACAACTGTTAAAAAAAATTTTGTGCAACAATAAGTTCCGTTCCTGCAATCTGCTTGGTCGAGCAGCATTACAGGAGTGCTGATATGACAGACCAGAAGCACTGCGGCTTTTCATTGTTTGGATCACTCCAGTGTCTGTTTGTTCCAGACAGACGGTCAGTCTTTATGTTAGTGACTCTTTCTACACCAGTAGATAGCGGCAAATGACTGTGTTTATGAGTGAGTCTGCAGGTACTCGTGGCCTGTCTTATTTCTTAATTTTAGCCACAACATTACGGTTTGTGTCTATACAGAAATTCACTTTCAAAAGCAAAGCCACTCTGAGCAAAAAACTGCTATAAAATGCTGTGTATGTGAAGTATTAATCGATTGCTAGAATTGTCAGGTATGTTCCATGTATTGAATATGTTATTATGTAATTTTAATTATTTAGGTATTTTATCCATTAATTTTTGATTGATTTTGTTTTTCAGATGAATCGGCCCATTCAAGTGAAGCCAGCAGACAGTGAGGGGAAAGGAGGTAAATAATCTGTTATTCACATGTTTATTGGCATATTTGAAGTGCGGGGTCGGTAAGACTTTATTTTTATTTTTATTTACAATTTTTTTTATTATTTAAAAAAGGCTCTTCTGCTCAACAAGGCTGCATTTCTTTGATTGAAAATACACTATAAACAGTAATATTGTGAAATATTATTACAGTTTAAAATAACTGTATTTCTATTGTTGTGACGAATCAGACATATCAGGCAGATCCATTTACAACACTATAATTGACTGACTTCAAGCAAACATAAATCGTTTCAGAAAAGGTGAACACAAGGCAGATAAACTTGAAAGGTCCAGTCTGGAGCCCAGGGCGGTGGAAAAAACTCAGGGTCGATGTCAGGCTTGATACAGGACGGGCAGCAGACGGCAGGAAGGCCGGGGACAGGCTAGGTTCAGGGTGGACGGCGAGAGTCAGAGTCCGGGAACAGGCACAGATCGCTAGGCAGGCTGCAGACAGTCAGAATGGTTAGTAACAGGCTTGAATCGGTAACACAGACAATCAGAGATAACTAGAGAAGGCTCAGACATGCAACACGGGGTGAAACAATACTTCACACAGGACGCCGAGTTAATGAGGCAGATATAGCCTAGGGACAAGAGTTCATACAGAACAGGTGGAATGCAATCAGAGCATAACGATCCATACTGAGCTGAAGTATGAGACACTCAGTACTCAGGAGAGAGAGCACGGGACTGAGAGTACAGGGAATCACCAGGGCAGGACGTCGTAACAGAGCAGGTCGCTGTAACAGAGCCCCCTCCCTGCGAGCGCCTCCTGGCGCGAGGGAACTGACGACGGCGAGGTCTGCCACGAGGTCGAGGAGCCGGTCTATCAGGGTGATTGCTGTGAAAATCTTGAGTATGTGACGGGTCCAGTATGTCATTGGCATTGACCCAGGAACGTTCCTCTGGGCCAAACCCCTCCCAATCTACCAAGTACTGAAGATGCCCACCGCGACGTCTAGAGTCCATTAGACAACGTACTTGATAAGTCTCTTCACCCTCTAATAGAATAGGTTGGGTAGCAGCAACCTCTCTCCTCTCTACAGAACGAACAGATGCCGGTTTGACCTGGGAGACGTGAAACGTTGGCGAGATGCGCTAGTGTCTGGGCAAATCAAGGCGAAACGATACAGGGGTTATTTGACAGATGATCTTGAATGGACCCAAGAATCTCGGACTGAGTTTCTTGCAGGGCAGTCTGAGACGTAGATCTCGTGTGGATAGCCACACCCACTGGCCGGGTTGGTAAACAGGTCCTGGCCTGCGATGACGGTCCGCATTCTCCTTACTACGTCTTATAGCACGCTGGAGGTGAGTATGGGCCAAGTTCCAGGTCTCTTCACTTCGCCTGAGCCAATCATCCACAACAGGATAACTGGTGGGTTTACCAGACCAGGGGAACAGTGGCGGCTGAAAACCGAGGACGCATTGGAAAGGAGTCATCCCTGTAGAGTACTTGCGAATGGAATTCTGCGCATACTCGGCCCACATGAGGTAACGATACCAATCCTCCTGGTGACTATGGCAATAGGAATGAATGAAGCGGGAAATCTCCTGGTTGAGACGTTCAACTTGCCCCTTGGCCTGGGGGTGATACCCAGATGTGAGACTCACGTTGTACTCACGTACAGCTTGGACATGCTGGATGTGGGCTTCTTGGGTGTCGGAATAGATCAGTATGTCGTCTATGTAGACGATTACACTTCGGTGGAGCAGATCACGGAAAACATCGTTGACGAAGGATTGAAAGACAGCTGGACTGTTTGAAAGCCCGAAAGGCATAACGAGATATTCATAGTGCCCAGTGCTTGTGGAGAAAGCAGTCTTCCATTCCTCCCCCTCTCGGATTCGAACCAGGTTATAGGCAGAGCGCAGGTCCAGCTTGGTATAATATTTGGCCGTACGAAGAAGCTCTAGAGTGGCAGGTACCAGTGGCAGCGGGTAACGGAACTTAACTGTGCATTAATTTAAGGATCTATAGTCGATACAGGGTCGCAGTCCCCCATCTTTCTTTTTAACGAGAAAGAAACCTGCCGACATAGGAGAAGTAGAATGACGAATGAACCCCTTTGCGAGCTCCTCCTCTATGTACTTCTGCATGGCTTCGGTCTCAGGTTGGGACAGTGGGAAGATGCGGCCTGTGGGTGGTGTGGAATTAGGTAAGAAATCAATGGCACAGTCATATTCTCGATGAGGTGGTAACTTGGTAGCTTTGTCCTTACTCAAGGCCTCGGCTAGATGGTGGTACACGGCTGGTAGAGGGGATAGCACGGAGTCATCTCGGGGCTCGGAGAAACTTTGGACCGTTAAGGGTTTGACGGCAGACAGACACCTTGAAAAACAGCTCTTTCCCCAACTGACTATCTGTCCAGTAGTCCACTGCAAATGAGGGTTGTGTTTCCTTAGCCAGGGTAAGCCCAGAATTACCGGAGTGTGAGGAGCTTGGAGAACTAAGAACTGGATTTTCTCATGATGAAGCAGACCAGTACGCATGTGAAGCTCCTCTGTCATTTTTGTGATGTGACCTGTGCCGAGTGGGCGTCCGTCGACAGCTTCAACTGAAAGTGGAGACGTGCAAGGAATTAGAGCTATCTCGTGACCCTGAGCAAAAGCTTTAGACATAAAATTCCCAGCTGCCCCTGAGTCAACTAAGGCTAAAGTATTGACAATTTGATCATTTACAGTGAATTCAAGAGGCACTGATATACAGGTAAGAGGATTTAAACAGTCAAGGGTCAGACTCACCGAGGTTTTCTCCTTTCAAGCAGGTCGTAGAGGGCAGTGCAGACAAAAGTGACCTGAACCTCCGCAATACAGGCATAATTTCAGGGTCCTGCGGCGCTCCCTCTCCTCCTCGGATATGTGTGAGGCGTTGATTTGCATGGGCTCTTAGGCGTGAGCAGAAGAATTAGAAGCACGTGGTGCCGTGATGACGCGCAAAGCGCTCGTTGAACGGAGACCGGCGCGACGTGAGCGCATCAAGTTGTCAATCTGGATGGTGAGATGAACGAACTGATCTAAATCCTTTCCCTCGTCGCGACAGGCCAGCTCCGCTTGTAATTCGTGGCTGAGACCCCTCCGGAAAACCACTTTGAGAGCATTCTCCGTCCAGTTGGTTTGGGCTGCGAGAGTTCGGAATTTGAGCGCGTACTCCGAGGCGGGTGATTTCCCCTGTGAGAGTTCCAAGAGAAGATCCTCTGCTCCTTTCCCCTCCTTGGCATGTTCAAAGACAGCTTGGAAACATTCCAGAAATTCTCCATAAGAAGAGAAAGCGGACCCATCCAATCTCCAGACCGCGTGATTCACTCCAACGCGCGTCCGGTGAGTAATGAACATACAAAGGCAATTTTGCTTGCATCTGTGGCATGTAGAGAGGTCTGCTGGGCAAGATACAGAGAACATTGTAAAATAAAGCCCTTGCATTTACCTGGGTAACCCTCTTATCTCTCAGGACGCGCGATGTGAGGATTAGGGCTCGCAGCATTAAATGAGTCTGGAGGAAGAGCCGTCAGCGGCCGCGGGTTCCGCAGTAGACTTCTGCAGGGCTCGTACCGCTGAAATTAATTCCTCCGTGAGAGTGGTCAAACGGGACAACTGGTGGTGATGGGCGGCCAGCTGAGAGGCTTGGGCAGTGATAGCGGCCGACAGATCGCTGGATCCTCGTTTGGCGAAGTATTCTGTGACGAATCAGACATATCAGGCAGATCCATTTGCAACACTTTAATTGACTGACTTCAAGCAAACATAAAGTGTTTCAGAAAAGGTGAACACAAGGCAGATAAACTTGAAAGGTCCAGTCTGGAGCCCAGGGCGGTGGAAAAACTCAGGGTCGAAGTCAGGCTTGATACAGGACGGGCAGCAGACGGCAGGAAAGCCGGGGACAGGCTAGGTTCAGGGCGGACGGCGAGAGTCAGAGTCCGGGAACAGGCACAGATCGCTAGGCAGGCTGCAGACAGTCAGAATGGTTAGTAACAGGCTTGAATCGGTAACACAGACAATCAGAGATAACTAGAGAAGGCTCAGACATGCAACACGGGGTGAAACAATACTTCGCACAGGACGACGAGTTAATGAGGCAGATATAGCCTAGGGACAAGAGTTCATACAGAACAGGTGGAATGCAATCAGAGCATAACGATCCATACTGAGCTGAAGTATGAGACACTCAGTACTCAGGAGAGAGAGCACGGGACTGAGAGTACAGGGAATCACCAGGGCAGGATGCCGTAACAGAGCAGGACGCCGTAACAATTGTAATATATTTTAAAATGTAATTTATTCCTGTGATCTGAATTTTCAGCATCATTACTCTAGTCTTCAGTGTCACATGATCCTTCAGAAATCATTCTAATATGCTGATTTCCAGAAACATTTTTATCATTATCAATGCTTTTTTAAAAACCTCCGCTTCGCGTCGTAGTCCTCATCATCCTGTCGGGGGTTATTTTGAGAGAACCAATCTGGCTTATTACACGGCTACTTGCCACATAAGTAAATTAATTAGGCACGAAATATTGATCTGAGTTGAAATATTTTGTTAGGTCTTTAAACTAAACAGACATTTAAGAGGTACGGTATACAGTCATTCATATCACTTATTTTATTAAACTGTTTTAAAATCATACCTGTTTGTATCTCATAATCCAACAGTGCACAAAACAATAGTCACAGAATGGCAGCAGCTGCGTTTATATGAAACAAGAGAGAGACAGAGTCCACACTACTGGGTGGCATAATTACATAACTGTACACAAAATATTGATTCGACTGAGTTTTAATATTTTATTAGCTCACCAAACCCAAAACTTCCACGAAGAAAAACCGTTCCTAGCAGGCGTATAGCACTGCTGACTTCAGTGACCCGGATGAGCCTGTATTTCTGTTTTGAGCGGTTGTTATCTACGAATAACTTAGTGCTGGATGGCGCTATTGACCAATCAAAATTGCAAGTTTTTTTTTGCAAAAAAAAATGCAAAATTGCAAATTGCAAAAATCCAAGTATTCCACAGAGCCATGTTAATAACTCACTTTATATAGGCTACTGGTTCTAAAGTAACACTGGACAAAAATAAAGCTAAACGACTTAAACACTGTTCTTAAGATATAGTTAAAAGAAAATAAATGGAATAGCAAAGGCACTTTAATTACAAAGATTGTCTTCCTTCAAAAACACAATATAACATTATAACATATAAATGACATTTCACAACAATCAAATTTGAAATAGTTCTTAAAGGCCCCACTAACCATAAATCAATATTTCAGATAGTTAATCAGATCATTTTGCTGGAGAAATGCTGTGAAAGGTCAAGGTGAGCCTGGTGTTGTAGTAATGCTGTTGCTTTGCTTGAGCAGGCGCTGTGAAACAGGCCTAGATGTCATGTATCTTTACAGGCCTCGTTGTGCCTGATTAAAAAGGCATGGTGTTGGAAGGTTTATTGTCTGTGGTGTCGCTCTCCTGAACAGGATGATTGACCATTGACTGGCTGTCATTTTTGGGTGATGTTGTGTTATCCAACAACACACAGTCGTTTTCGTCACGATTCGGCACATGATAAGTGGCTGTAGCTGATGTGGATTGATAATACCTCACAAGTATCACAATGACTAAAATGAGGATACATGAGATAATGATAAAAACTATGGTGAGGGCCTTATAAATATTGAGAGTTTGTGCTTCATTGTAGTTGGAGTTTGTTTGGTCTTCTGGACTGGAGCGTTTCTCTGTGTAAATCAAAGAGCAGATTGCTTTTTTAGAGTGAAAATCAGGCGCAAGATTCACGAGATTGTTATTATGCCAAAGTTGACTAGTAAATTATGTAATGTCTGACCATATGATGCAAAATAAAAATGAGATTTGAATGGCCTTTCCCAGTCTTACCGTTCACACGTGACAGGTTATAGGTGTGTGGGTATCCTTTAATCGCTTCATCATCTACGAAGCAACGGTATATTCCAGCATCTGTCTTGCGAACTCCAGCGATAGTCAAAGAGAAATCGCCAGTTTTGAAGCAGTTCTTCTCCAGAGATACTCTTCCCTCGTAGCCTTTGCCAGGGTTTTTGGATCCATCTTTCTTATATTGCAAAACTCTTTCATTGTTATGCAGCCACGTCGCATCTTTGGTATTGTCTGCGTGACAGTTGAGGGTGATGTTGTCCATCTCTGCCGCATGCACATCTATTGCATCTATAAGGGAATGTTTTAAATCAAAATCAGTCGCTGATCACGTGCTAATGCTGCTCACACATGGACTCAAGTAACTTTTTTATAGGAATCAGATACAGTTAATACTTACACAAAACATCCAGTATAAATGGATTTTTATCCCCATCACAGACAAACACATATTGCCCAGAGTCAGTGAATTTGGCTGAGTTGAGAAGCGGGTGATTTTCTTTCCATGTGAATTCTTCTCGAAAATCTTCTCCAATCCGGAAGGTCTGGTTTTGATATGTGGCGATAGTTGCTCCTGTGGGGAAACTCTTACTCCATTCAGCTCTCTTACAGATGCTGGCATTACCCGGGAATGTATATTGTGTTTTTAGTAACACAAAATCAGATTTAATTCCCTTGAATGCTTCTGAAACAAAGAGTATATAGGAGACAGTTTTAATGATCGGTGTGTGTGTGTGTGTGTGTGTGTGTGTGTGTGTGTGTGTGTGTGTGTGTGTGTGTGTGTGTGTGTGTGTGTGTGTGTGTGTGTGTGTGTGTGTGTGTGTGTGTGTGTGTACTCGAGTAAGGTGGCGGTGTACTTTCTCTTAATTAAATAACTTACACAAAAATATAGCAAGGTTCTTAAACTCTAGTTCTAAAAAAATGAAAAACAAAGAAATGTGCATCAGGTGTGCTTTGCTTTTTATGTTTAAATCCAGAGCTTCCCACATGTATTTACGACATTGTGGTGGCGTTCATGTGTGTTCAATTCGTAAATATGATCTTTACACGATGACTTGAATGCACCAACATACCATTTAACTGACCAACCAAACTCGAAAGTATGACACCCAGTTGCAGCGTATTCATCATCCTGGCAATCCTCTGAAACAGGTTCCTCCACCCAGACTGATTTCTGGCGTGTACCCAAGTGCAGATTATCTTTTTAAATGAATGACATAAAACATTCAATATAAATGACAATCATAGAGAAGGATCAGACGGCGTGAAAGAACAAACAAGGAAACAGAAAACAGGAAGATACGTCAATTACGTCAGTTCTGTCAGAATATTTCAAAATAAAAGACATTACAAAATAAAAGACATTAATTTCAAAACGTAACATGAACAAAACTTAAACATGACATCACATAAGCAAGTATTGTTATATGTCAGTCATGCTGCTCAGCTTCAAAAACAATCAACATACTATACAATGATTTATATCACACATATGATTATCACATGTGTGGGCTGATAATTAAGGTTAACCACAGATTTATAAAATCCATCACTGATTCTTCTAAATCTACAGTTTTTAATTAAAAAGATTACTTATTTGGTACCTGCATTTTTTTTGCATGATGATCTGAAGCTGATGAGGTTAAAACAACCATAAGTGGCTGAAGACCGAAAACACACACAAGCAACAAAAGTTTGTAGTGCTGAATGCATTATTTTTTCCATCAGAATAAAAGTATAAAAAAATGCAAAGCTCTATTTTGATGCTATTTTTTGATGCACATCCATGTAAGTGGCTCCACACTAATGTATTTCACTCTCTGACAGGAACTGATGGGCAGATTGAACTTGGTAGCCTATTAAAATTCAGATATTGAGCTTTCCTTTTAAAGATCGATCTTCTGATAGTAGTATCAATAATAAGCATTTTCTTTATCCAGCAATCTTTATTGTCTTTATATAATTGAAGATAATGCCTATGTAAGAGTAGTGATGTTGAGAAACTCCAGCTGTTAGGCACACATCCAAAGAGAGGAAGGCCCTGTCCCATCAGAAAGCTATGACAAGCCATTTAAACATTTATTGTTTGACACTAACCAGACTCTATTTTTTATCTGACTGATATTATCCTTAATATTGATGCAAATTACCCTGATGGATTCAAGCCTCATGATTACACACAAAAAATTCTAAAATGACAATTCAATCCAAATGATGTAGTGCTGATATAGCACTTTCGTCTGCGAGTTGAGCCCTGTCTGGAAAAACAAGGCTAGGAAGTCCTCGAGGGACCAATCCCCCTGTGAGAGGAGGAGGATCTGAACTGCTGCTGGAAACAATCTTCTGTCAGCAGTGGTTGAGGCAAGAATGAAAAAAGGCTGGATCTAAACACATCAGTTAATTATAATAAACACTTAAATCAATATAAACTCTCTAGAAATCAGGATACAAACACGCAGCAAAAGAACAAGCATTAAACAATGAAGAAATCGGACAAAGAACTCTTCAAACTCAAAGGGAGGACAACAAGAATCAGGTGTGGCAGATAAATCAAACAATAAATCACAATAGAAACTAATGCAAACGTGAAAACCAAGGAAATCGAAAGGGAAAAATCAGGCCACAATGACAAACCAACTAAAGCCTCAAATCCGATTTGTGTGCATATCCAATTGAAATCCGATCAGATTTAGCAAGTGTGAATGGCAACAATAAAAAAAAAAAATCACATGAAATACAAACCCATTTAGAGCTACATTAATATGTGGTTTGAAATTCTATTCAAATCGCATTTCTGGAAATAAGTTTCAGTCTGAGCGCTGTGATCAGATTTCACGTGGTTTATGTGACTTTCTCACACCACGTTAAACATAAACGTCAGACGTTGTTATAGGAAACAATGAATGATCGCTACAGAAACAAAGTTCTGTTGTTGCAAAGTGCCGGACGAGCAGAAAATGACAATATAAATGATACAAGCCTCCTCCGGTTCTGCCGCTGCCTCAGAAGACGCAGTAGTCTAGCGCAGAGGCTACACATTTTCATGTTGTAAATAAGACATCTCTATTGCAAACCCCTCCATGTTGCGGTATGCTCATTTTCTGGGAAACGAAAGAGCGGCACGGGACACACAAAAACAGATCTGAACTGTTGCGATACACTGTTGACAGTCAATAATTTTAGATCAGATTCCAATCGGATACACAAATAATCAGATTTGGATTGACAGTGTGAACATAGCCTAAGAGTACAACTCAAACTAAACTAAAAACTCAGACATAACGTGACAGTAATTAGACTACGGTTAGTTTTTATTGATTACATGATTACATGTTATTTTCACAATGACAGTAAATTATTCATAATTCATTGATAATTTGCCATTCTTGAAAGCATTGATAAATTATCAATATTCTAGTTGATGCAGCATATTTCAGTTTTGTGCGATGGAAAGATCCCATAGAGGCTAGAGGTTCTTCGGGGTACCTTTATTTTGAAGAGTGTAGAGCAGATGTACATGTTAAATGTGTAATTACAGGCCTGTGAGTTAGAATGTTTGCTAAATTAGAAATAAAATAGACTATATTAAATATAACCAACAATCAAAAAGGATGTTTCAGCAGTGATGAAGGTCTGTTAAACTGACCCTATCAATGCTTTTAAAATGTAAATGCAGCAAATCACAACACACCCACAAACAGAGTTCATATTATAGTCGGCTCATCCGGCCCTCTGCTGGAGACTGAAGAGACTGTAGCTTTGTTGACTAAACTGATACACTTCTCAAAAACCTGGAATTTAATAAAGTCAAGTATATGATGCTGAATAACTGATCATGACCATTTCTCCCTCTTTTCAGAAGACCGGAAGCTGTTTGTGGGGATGTTAGGAAAGCAACAGTCTGATGAGGACGTGAAGAAGATGTTTGAACCGTTCGGCAGCATCGATGAGTGCACAGTGCTGAGAGGACCTGACGGCACCAGCAAAGGTCTGTTAACAAACACGTACACATTGCGTAGGAGACTGTGTGTTAACAAACACAGACTCAATCTGATGTTTATGTTGTTTTCACAGGTTGTGCGTTTGTGAAGTTCCAGAGTCACCCGGAGGCCCAGTCTGCCATTAACAGTCTTCACGGGAGCCGGACTCTGCCTGTGAGTGTCTCTCCTCTCTCCTCTCATTGACTCCTCCTGTCAGCTGTTAACTCTGGCTGTCTCTCTGTCTCTCTGCCTGTCTGTCTGTCTGTCTGCCTGTCTCTCTGTCTGTCTGTCTCCATGCCTGTCTGTCTGTCTGTCTGTCTGTCTGCCTGTCTCTCTGTCTGTCTATCTGTCTGTCTGTCTGTCTCTCTGCCTGTCTGTCTCTCTGTCTCTCTGCCTGCCTGTCTGTCTGTCTGTCTGTCTGTCTGTCTGTCTGTCTGTCTGTCTGTCTGTCTGTCTGCCTGTCTCTCTGTCTCTCTGTCTCTCTGCCTGTCTGTCTCTTTGCCTGTCTGTCTGTCTGTCTCTCTGTCTGACTGTATGTCTGTCTCTCTATCTCTGCCTGTCTCTGTCTGTCTGTCTGTCTGTCTGTCTGCCTCTCTGTCTGACTGTCTGTCTGTCTGTCTCTCTGTCTGTCTGTCTGTCTCTCTGCCTGTCTGTCTCTCTGTCTGTCTGTCTCTCTGCCTGTCTGTCTCTCTGTCTGTCTGACTGTCTGTCTGTCTGTCTCTCTGTCTGTCTGTCTGTCTGTCTGTCTGTCTGTCTGTCTGTCTGTCTCTCTGTCTGTCTGCCTGTCTGTCTGTCTGTCTGTCTGTCTGTCTGTCTGTCTGTCTGTCTGTCTCTCTGTCTGTCTGTCTGTCTGTAGGGCGCCTCCTCCAGTCTGGTGGTGAAGTTTGCAGACACAGAGAAGGAGCGAGGTGTTCGGCGCATGCAGCAGGTTGCCTCACAGCTCGGCGTCTTCAGTCCAGTGACGCTCAACTTTAACGCATATAATGCTTACACACAAGCAGTGAGTAAACACACACACACACACACACACACACACACACACACAGGGCCCTATTTTAACGATCTAAGCGCATGGTATAACACACTTATTTGTGTGTGTCTGAATCCACTTTTGCAAGTTTAACGACGGGAAAAATGGTCGGCGCACCCGGCGCATGGTCTAAAAGGGTTGTCCCTATTCTCTTAATGAGTAATGGGTGTGTTTTAGGCGTAACGAGCAATTAACCAATCAGGGTCTCATCTCCCATCCCCTTTAAAAGCCAGTTGTGCTCGCGCCATGGCAGATTCGCTATTTACATGACGGGATTTGCAAGCGGAAAAACTGAACGCTTCTCTAGCGAGGAAACAGATCAGCTCGTGCGAGAGGTTAAAGCACAAGCAGACCATCTACGGGAAAAGCCGGATTCACCATATCTTTATGTACACAATAAAAATCTTTTACATTGTAATCAGGGTTCTAAATTAACTTTTTTGAATCAGAATTTCCACTAGCCAATTTTTTTCCGATGAAAATAAGAGAAATTATCACCACTGAATGCATTTGATCATTTTATTAACATTGTTGGCATGAAAAACACATATAAAGTACAATACAAAACAGAAAGTGCAAACATTTCATTTCAAGTTTGGGATCTATCCCATATTATTCATTACCGTAAGTGGAGATCTATCGTGCCCACTGACTTCTCTGATTTTATTTACTCTACTACTAGCTGTATCTTACCATCTGATGCATTGGAAGACAAAGTAAATATGCTGCACAAAATTCTTTCATCTGGCCTGGACACCTTTGCTCCTTTGAAGTCACGTGCTGTATCTTTTAAACGATCTGCTCCGTGGTATAATGACGATCTACGTGCAATGAAAACTCAATGTCGCAAAATGGAGCGCAGATGGCGCTCTACTGGTTTAACTGTGTATCATCAGGCTTGGAAAGAAAGCTTGGATGAATATAGGACTGAAATGGTATCTATAAGGTCTGCTCATTTTTGTCAGATTATTGCAGGTGATCAAGATAACCCTAAAAGGTTGTTTAATTCAATCAACAATCTTTTAAATAGAAATAATAATTTCAATGTCTCTTCTTCTGTTCAATTGTGCAACAAGTTTCTTATGTTTTTGGTAATACGTTTTTTTACAGTTTTTTTACGGATTACTACTACAAAAACAACTGCCACCTCAAAATTAAATAGCATAGAAATTTCTGGTGTTTATCTTTCAGAATTCCTGCTGTTAGATTCGCAATCGTTGTGTAATGTGGTTTTAAAGATGAATGCTACCACCTCACATGTTGACCCCATACCAGCTAGGTTGTTTCAGTCATGTTTTTCCTCGTCGTGCTTGCCTCTCCTGACTATCATAAATGACTCTTTGTTTTCTGGTGTTGTGCCATCTGCACTTAAAATTGTCGCTGTAACCCCGGTTCCAAAAACAAATAGCCGTGACTTTGAGAATTTGGGAAATTTTCGTCCGATCTCTAATCTCCCTTTTATTGCTAAAGTCTTAGAACGGATTGTTGCAACACAATTGTTATCTCATCTATCTGTTAATGAACTCTTTGAGTCACTTCAATCTGGTTTCCGTAAAATGCATAGCACTGAGACAGCATTAGTTAAAGTCACAAATGATTTACTGATGGCTTCTGATTCTGGATGTTTATCAATACTGATCCTGCTTTATCTCAGCTCTGCTTTCGACACTTTTGATCACTGTATTTTACTTTCCTGCCTGGAGTCTGTCTTTGGTGTATCTGACTCTGCTCTGAGCTGGTTTAGGTCTTATCTCTCAGATCGCAAACAATTTGTTGTACTGGGTGATTGTAGATCGGAGGATAGTATGGTAAAATATGGTGTACCTCGGGGTTCAATTTTAGGTCCTTTACTTTTTAGTCTATATATTTTTCCACTTGGCCAACTTTTGAGGTCTCTTGATCTCGATTTTCATTTATATGCTGATGACACCCAGATATACATTCACTCAAAGCCTGATGTAAATGTCGCTGTTACTCAACTTTCTAACTGTATTGCAGAAATCAAAAATTGGATGTCTGTTAATTATTTATGTCTAAATAGCGATAAAACTGAAGTGATGCTTATTGGTTCGACTAACCAGTTACGAAGTGTGAAATCTGTAGCTTTAAATGTGGATGGCTCTTATATACAGTTCAAATCTAAATTAGAAAACTTGGGAGTCATTTTTGATTCTAATTTAACATTTGACCTGTATGTACATAATACTGTTAAAGTCTCATTTTTTCATCTTAGAAATATATCTAAATTGCGACCCATGCTGCCCTTCTCTGTAGCAGAAAAATTTATTAATACTCTGTTTTTTTCAAGGATTGATTATTGTAATGCGTTGTTGGCGGGAGCATCGAAATCTATACACAGACTTCAGTGGGTACAAAATTCTGCTGCACGTATTCTGACCAGGACCAGAAAAAGAGACCATATAAAACCTGTTTTGTTTAACTTATGTTTTGTTTATTGATTTTAAATTGTTTTTTAGATTTATAACATTGTTTGTATGCATGCACTGTAATAGTTTGTATGTCATGCTTATTTTATCTATTGTCTATGTTAAGCGCTCTGAGAATTGACTTTTAAAAGCGCTATACAAAATAAAGTTATTATTATTATTATCTATCTATCTATTAGGGATGTGCACGAATATTCAAATTTTCGATCTGTAATTATTATTCAAAAAATAAAATACTATTCGAATTTTTTTTTTTCTTTTTTTTTTCCGCAGTTATAATTAAATGCACTGGGTGGAGCTTGTTTAACAAGTGGATTGTATTTGATCACATAATGTCGTTGTCTGCCTCGCGAAGTTTGGAATTACTAGATGAAAATGATAGCCTATTACAAAATGGAATTACTTTTAATAAATTATTAATTAAACTGAGCTATCATAATATCACCACTACAATATATATGAGAAATGAGAAATCACATGAAATCCAAAGAAACACCAGTCGACTGAGGAAGCAGCTGTCCATCACTGCATTAAGGACTGTAGGTCAGCATTTGTACCCCGAGGGAATCATGATCTGAGATGATATCTTGTGGTAGCAAAATGATTTTGAGACATATGCTTCCTTTAAATTTCGTTGAGGGAGTCAGGTTTAAGAACAGAAAACGCAAAGTGCTGTTACTTCACTTTGCACATACACATGTGTCTCTGCAACGTCTGTGTCAGCAGCACGTTTTCTTACTCGAGCATGTGGATATTATTGTTTTTTTCAACATGAACGTGAAACAATATAAACACGATAATCATATGCCGACTCGAGTATGTACGTTCTGTACGATAACTGCGCAGTCTGCTTTTTTTAGCGTTTTTTCCCCGTTCGCGCTGCTTGAGCTTAAATGCTTTTGCTGTTTATATTTTTTGTTTACACATATTGTTTAATGTTTTCAACTAAAAGAAAACCTTAAGATATATAGTAAGCTTGTTGTGTAAATTGCCTAATGTATAAGCTTGTTCAGAAATAATGACAAAAACCTTAAACTTAAAAAATAACGTATCTCTCGTTAAACGAGATTTAAATTTAAACCCAGAAGTCTGTCCCAACCACCGCTGCATTTAGTTTAATCTTAACTTTTACTTTACTTTTTACTTTACTTTACTTGGTTACACTTTATTTTAAGGTGTCATTGTTACAGTGTAATTAAATATTTAAGTACAGTCTAATATTAATTAACTACATGTACTTACTATAGGGTTAGGGTAAGATTAGGATTTGGTTGAGGGTTAATTGCATGTAATTAGGCATCATTTACTGTTATTACTATGGTAATTACATTTAACATATGTAACAAGAACACTGTAAAATAAAGTGTTACCCTTTACTTTACTTTACTTTACTTTACTTTACTTTACTTTACTTTACTTTACTTTACTAGCTAACTCCCTCCTCTTTCAGGCTATGCTCCCTGCTCTGGCTCCGTTCGTTCTTCTTCTTCCTTGTGTTTTCTGGTGGACGCTCTGTTCGTTTCCATGATCATTTCTCGCGCTGGTTTCACTGCAAACTGCGCGCAGCCAATGGGCGTATGAAACGTCATCATGTAGCATTACGGCACAGTGTTCATGGGAACTGTAGGAAGTACTGCCAGGGGATAAATGACCGAGAACAGAGCCTTATGCATCACCTGCCAAACTGGCTAGTAAGTTTTTATTAAAACCTTCATTATATAGATCAGTGGGTGCAGGAAATGAAAATAATAACGGTGTCAGGTTGAAACTAGCAAAAAACACTTGCGTCGTGCTTGCCACTACAATGCGCTGGGTGTATGATAGGGCCCACACACACAGTATCGTGAAAAATATTTATTTTTTTTAAATTTCATTTCATTTCAAATTAAATTTCAAATTTTTAATAAATCTTTTCCTTCACTAGGTGTGCCAGTGACATACATTTTGAAGTAGAAATATTTCATGCAGTCTCTCCAGGTTGCAAGATGAGCACATAAAAGCTGAATTCTTAATTATAATAATTATAATAGAATTAGCAAAACTATGTTTTAAATTCAGGTTTGCATTTATTCATAGAGTTATAATATTATTTAGCAAAGACACACTAAATTGATCAAAAGTGACAGTAAAGTAGTTTATAATGTTTTATAATTTGAAATAAATGCTTATCATTTGAGCTTTCCATTCATCAAAGAATCCTGAAAAATAAAAATGTATCACTGTTTCCACAAAAAATGTTCAAAAAGTTTTTAACATTGATAATAATCAGAATTTTTTCTTGAGCTGCAAATCAGCATATTAGAATGATTTCTGAAGGATCTTGTGTATAAATTACATGTTAAAATATATTCACAATGTATTTTAAACCATAGTAATATTTCATAATATTACTGTTCTTATTGTATTTTGCAGCCGTAGTGAGCATATAACAGACTTATTTTAAAACCATAAAATAATCTTACCAACCCATATTTATAACAGATATATATGTTTTTCCTTTACAACAATAATAATAATTTTACACAGTAATTATTGAAATGGTTCATGTTTATTACCCTGTTTATATATATATATATATATATATATATATATATATAGTTTTGGACATTGTTATAAACTAATATTGAGTGTATTTTTAAAGATTTTGTTTTTTAGTCCACCAAAAGTGCTTTTAAACACCCAGATATTCAAGTGGTTTGTTTATTTGAAGTATAATCTTTACAAAAATCAGTAATGCAATTTTTCATGATGAATTTTCATAGTTAAAGCCCTTTATCCAATATTTCACGTATGCTTTACTCAATCCCTTCACAATACTGTTCTCCGTTATACTGTTGTTTGCATTTCCTTTCCATTACTAATGAAAGTCATTTTGGATTTAGCTTGCAAGTGGACTGAATACTCGAGCACATGTTGAAGTTGTACAGCGTTAACTCTCTCTTCTGTCTGTCGCAGCTGGTTCAGCAACAGGCTCTGGCGGCACAGTCCGCCTACTTGTCACCCGTTGCCACAGTTGCAGGTTTGCAGATGCAGCACATGGCAGCACTCAATGCAAACGGCATCCTCACCCCACTCACACCCTCTTCTGGTAATTACCACCGTCACCCCACTGCCAGCATTACAGTTCACTCTTAAGAACATAAACAGTACAGAATTAGGGTTCTTCGGCTTGTAACAATAAGTAGAACATTTTTATAATGTTCCATAAAGAACCATGATTTGAAAAAAAGGTGTGTATATTTATATATATATATATATATATATATATATATATATATATAGGATGGTGTACCTTAATGGTGTTATAAATAATTTTTCAACAACATTTCTTTTCATTAATATTAGTATATTCATATTATGTAATATATATATATATATATATATATATATATATATATATTTTTTTTTTTTTTTTTTGTCTTCTATCTGCCTGGTCTTATTATATCTTGTTTCCTCTATTTGGGTTTTACATTTAAAGAAAAAAAAAAACAGCATGTTGTGTCAATTAGGTAGCCTACTTTTTTTTTTTTTTATTGACATGGCAGATTGTGATTGTAGCAAAAATGACAGTGCTCTAATAACAGAGGTTAGCTGAAAACATTAATAAATAACAATTGACTCTGAACACGATATAGATGTAATAAAGACCAAGTTCCAGTGAAATATTTTCACAATCCACTATGATGTCTTTACGTCCTTCATTATGTGTGTATTCTGAGTGGCAGTTTCTCTCTGCATATTATGAGGTTTTGATGCGTGACAGCATCTGAAATACACAATTAAGTTTAGTTACGTTGTGTCTCTTCCATTTGATTATGTAAAAATAATTATGTTCATGAATCCTTAACTGAACCGAGCTGCTCACACTTACATGTTCGTTAAACTAAAAAGAGTAAAAGACATGATTGTTAGGAAGTGATTGTTACAATTTTTAAAGTTATAATTTTTTGACATTTTAAGAAAGAAATGATTTACCTGTTGACAGTCTGTGTATAGTGTATAGCTGAGCTCCAGAAAATCAGTAATGAGGAGGCTTTGACAGTTACAGATTTGAAAAGGCACACAAACACACAAACAAATGTGAACACAAAGAAACATTTCAGCATATAAAAGGGTTCTTCAGGACCATACGGTTCTAAATAGAACTGTTACTACGTGTATAGAACTTTTAAAGAACCATCTGTGATTGAGGAAATAGATCAGAATGCCATTGTAATATAAAATGTTACTTTCAATATTAACGATTAAATAATGTATTATAGTTTAAATTGATATAAAATGCAGTTAGCTGAAATTTAGAGTACTTTTTTACCCACTGTAAAATAATTCTATCAATTGAAATATGGAGTACTACCGAATACGAATACTGACAAGCATTTATGAAATACATAAAGTAACACTCTATAAACTAAACTATACTTTAATGTCATTTATATTATCACTTGTCGGTCATGTATTCAAATATATTTATAATTAGCCTATACATTTGTAATTATGATAAAATATAATAACTTTACATGAAATATCGAATAACACACTACAGTTAAAATTATAAAGTAATTTACATGTGCTTTGATATGCTAGTCATCACATCAAAATAAGTGTACTTCTGTAAAACATGACAAAAAATTATTAAAACAGTGATTTAAAATCTACTTTAATGTGTTAAGAAAAATAGTCATGAAAGTGTACTCTCTTTAAGTGCACTTACGTGGACTTTTGTTTCATTAATACTATATTATCTACAAGAACAGTTTTTAAAATGATACTTTTAAGATTTGAAGTACACTGCAAGTGTACATTCAGCACAATTAAGTGCACTTCTTTTCACAGGGTCTTTATGCAAAGAGCTCAGTGGCCAAATGGCACTCTTCATATTCACTTGCTGTCTCGTGGACCATTGTAAGTATATGAATATGAAGAGTGCCATCATAGGGTGTCCTGTTTGTCATTTTAGGTTTCAGAAGAGTGCCTAATTGCAATCGATATGCACCCTTGATGCGCACTCAGGCGAGCTCTGCTGCAAACTTCTATCAGACTTAGGCTTAAGGTTTTATTTGGGAAAGGGCCAGTGCTTATCGCTCTTGTCAGTCTAAACTCCTCGCTGCTCTGTGATTGGCTACAGGTGCAAACACTCCTCCCACTATTACGGCTACACCTTTGTCGGCTCTGCCTCCACCAATTGGAGTGAACGGCTATAGTCATGTCCCGGCAACCACCAATGGACAGCCAGCATTGGAAATCTACACCAATGGTGTTCATCCATATCAAGGTGAGAATCACTAATGCTTTGGGAAGGCTTGAATTAACAACAACTAGCCAGAATACTGTAGCAACTGCATATCAACCACCCACAATCCTCTTACATGTTGGCGGTGAGTTTTGCATACACAGGAACCAGTCACATGTATTCAGAAAATGCTACATGCTTTGTCCTCACGGTCTCTCCAGCCCAGAGTCCAGCTCTTCAGTTAGATCCGCTCCAGCAGGCGTACGCAGGCATGCAGCATTACACAGGTGACTGAGCAGCTGCATCTCTCATGCACAGGCTTTTGTGTCAGATCAGCCTTTGTCTTTCTGTATCAGCATGTGTCAAACTCTGTGTTTCACAGCCGCCTATCCGACTGCATATGGATTGGTCAGCCAGCCGTTTCTACAGCAACCCACCCTGGTTGCCCAGCAACAAACCCAGCAACAGAGAGAAGGTGATTTCATTTCCTGTTTAAAAAAAAGGACATATTCACGGCGTCGTTGTATATAGTAAGAATGTGTGTAGTTGGAATGAAATTTGTGCGTACTACATCCGCCATGTTGTTATTATTATGTGACTCACGGCATCAGTTTCGCTTCACCGCCATCCACAAATCCTCTCCCGTGGCCTCATGGGATAGTAAAGTGTCCATCGAATCTCGGCGGAAATAGTAGGTCATCCGGGTACTTTTCGCGTACTGTTCTTCTGACAGTCAATATGTATTCTGACATACTAATCTGTTGCCGTACTGTTCTTTGCATATTATGGGCCAGATTTACCAAACAGGGCAAATTATTGTGAAAGAGCAATTCCAGAAAAGCGCTGGATCATTTCCATAATGACCAACACAATCTACCAAGAGCAGCGCAAATTAGCATCTGGTTTAAGACAGGCTTTTTTTGTGCATTAATGGTGCAAATCTCTCCTCCTATAAAGTTTGCGTCTGTAATGGAAATTCCTACAAATGCATGTGCAATAATGTCAGCCGCAAAAATATCCCTGTCCAGCCTTTTCAGAGCTGTTTTTTCACTGCGTGTCTTTAGTAAATCCTGACTGTAGTTTTTTAACACCAAAAGAGGGTTTGCGCTGGATCAAACTGTTAGTAAATCCGGCCCTATATAACAGGAAAGTATTCGATTTCAGACACCGTGTTTTTGTACGAGTGCTTGACCCACTTAACTAATTAAGTACATATTTAAATGTAATTTTATAATTACTGCTATTAATTGAAATATGGTTAAAGTGTGCTCCAGAATTACTGAGAAGCATTTATGATAAACTAAAATATACTTCAATGCCTTTTCTACTGAAACTTAAATGCCTTGTATTTAAATATATTTGTACTAATGAAGTTGTATTTTAGTACATTTATAATATATATTATCTTTAAATTAAATATCGAATAACACACTACAGTTACACACTACAAGTACTTTACATGTCCTTTCCTATGTTAGTCAACACATCAAAATAAGTGTACTTCTTTAAAGCACGACCAAACATAATGATTTAAAATGTACTTCAAAGTAAAACTTTTAATTTAATATAATTACAAAGTGCACATGTTAAAAGTGCACTTAAGTGGGTTAAGAAACATCTGGTGCGTTCCATTTGACAGTTCCTTACGCAGTGTTCACTGCTCCCTACACCCTGAACACGGTATATCAGTTGAAGTGAACTATATATAAATGTGTTCTTAATCTATAGTCTTAATAATTGTAGCGGTCTAATAATCTAGCGCTTCTTTCCCACGTGCAGTTGCATAAACACTCCTGAGGTAAATGAAGTAAAATAAAAATATTACAGCGCCTCAGCTGCTTCTCAACACCCCCTTCTAATTGGTTTACATATTCATACAATAGACTATAAAAATTTAACATTCATCACCGTACACATTCATAAATACTCTAGTTTGTATAATAACAATATTTACGGATACTCAAATGTATATGTACTCCTTCATCGCAGAGCCGTTTAAAATCTCTTCCAGCGGCTCTACTCTATTGGTTAGTTCAGACTGGTGACACGCTGCACAATGACAGTTGGCTGATTTTTGCTCTCCACTTCGTGTGAAGTGATGTATCGAAGTTCCCTTATTCCCTATGCCGTTTGCAGTGCCCTTCGAACTGAACATATTCGCTCCCTTCGGATTGTGATCTCACTTAAGATCAGGGCAGGGGCGGTTACCGCATTACCGCGTTACTGTGGTCACATGACGCCTACCGCGGGTCTGAGCTCGTCACCGTCATCACCACAAAAAAAACATTGGTCTGCACATGTGTGCACGTTGTGTCTAATGACATGGATTCATTGATTCTAATGACATGGATTATGTCTAATGACATTGTGTCTTACATGGATTCAAGGTTTTCTAAACAAAACTTCATTAAAAAATGGAGCAAATCCGACCTTTCGCGAGTTGAGGAGCGCAATGTTCCATGACACATAATAACATTACATTCGTATTAGAGATGTGCGGATGAGCTATTACTTCATCCGCAACCGCATCACAAAACTCATCATCCATCCGCCATCCATCCGCACCAACGTTTTTTTACCAATTTTCAAAACCGCCATCTGCTGACTGTTTTAAGGTCTTTGAGCGATGTAAGGCGCTGCTGCCGCGAGGCTAGAAAGCTCTTGGCTGCTCTAGAAAGGAGACTGATCCAATGCAGCAAAGATATTTAATGGCTAAAGTAGTTTAGCCTATTGGCTATGTTGTATCCCCAGAATATCAGCAGTGAACTCCGTCTCCGATCGCCACTCAGGAACAAAAATAAATAAATATCCTAAATAAAATGCACATCGGCAAACCTGACCTTACCTGACTAGGCTACTGTACAATTTTATCATTTCATTTAGAATTTTGTTTAAAAGTAGACATTTCAAGCTTTCTATTCATTTCTCATGTCTGTGAGGCAAGTAGCCTATACGCTGTCGCTGAGCTTCGTTTCATTTATGAGACAAGCTCCAGTTCCATTATTTAAAGCGGTTTACCGCTATACCGCGGGAATTTCTTGCTTTTCAACCGCGGTTATAAAAATCATAGACTGTAAAAAAAGATGGACGATGCCCCTTTGCTCTCTTCCATTGGTGAGAAGTGAAGCCGCCAGTGTGACATATTGGGACTTGAGACTTGCGATCTCGGGACCAGACCTGCGCAGTAGTGAACAGGAAGTAAAGCCGCGAAATCAACGCCCCGCCCTCACTCTCGCTGAATGCACTCTCCTAGTAGTACCTGCACTTTTTTTAAGTGGCCTATGTCTGCTCTGTTCCTCCGTTCTGCTCCAATTTTGATGTCTGTTGATTGCAGTACGACAAGAGGAGTGTTAAAATGAAATAAATACAATCTCCTCAGTCCTCCAAAGATCCCGAAGTCCGTTGGTGCTTCAGTGACTACTTCACTCAGAGAACCTGTCAATCATGACGTCACAGCACCATTTTTATAGCATCAAATAACTAACTAAAAACTAACTTATTTTAAAAACAAACACTTGAAATTAAATCAGCGTGATAAAAACTACAGTAAATGACAGAAACTATCTTTGAAAAACAGAACCAGCCACCGGGGGGCGATCGAGATGCTTTTGGCTTCACTTTTCAGGGCTTGTGCGGCACGCTTGGAAAAAATCCATACCGTCCCAGCCCTACTTAAGATGGTGGAATACCCTGTGAAGTCTAAGCTTTCTATTTATTTCTCAAGTCTGTGAGGCAAGTAGCCTATACGCTGAGCTTCGTTTCATTTATGAGACGAGCTCCAGTTCCAGTGTTTAACGCGGTTTCAACCGCGGTTATAAAAAATCCATTCTGTCTCAGCTTTACTTAAGATGGTGGAATACCCTGTGAAGTCCACTTCGCAGTCTACTTACGGTCTAATGGAACGCACCTATAAAAGTGTCTCTCTTTAAGTGCACTTAAGTGGCCTTTTATTTAATTAATAGTATATTATCTGCAAGTACAGTTAATATACTTTTAAGATTTGAAGTACACATGCAATACAATTAAGAGCACTTCTTTTACTCAAGGGTATGGAGGCAAATCATTGTTTTTTTCAAGATATATATATATTTTTATAAATCATTGCATGTAAGCTGTTTCTCATTATGATTATATCTGTCTATAAAGCTTACATTGAGTCTAATGTGTGTGATGCAGGTCCTGAGGGGTGTAACATCTTCATTTACCATTTACCTCAAGAGTTCACTGACTCTGAAATGCTCCAGATGTTTCTACCATTCGGTAACGTCATTTCTGCAAAAGTTTTTGTCGATCGAGCCACCAATCAAAGCAAATGCTTCGGTAAGAATGAGAAAACGTATGTGTTCGTAATACTACCCTTCAAACTCTGGTGCACAGTAGAACTAATATCGTAATTACAACCAAACCTGAACTCAATTGAGATGAATAATGACACTATTGCCTTCGGTAGAGCTGCTTTACAGCGGCATTAGATTTGTGCATTAATAATTGATGAACTTTGCAACATTGACAGTTATTGGTTACACTTTATTTTACAGTGTCCATGTTACAGTGTAATTATGCATTTAAGTAAAGAGAATCATTAATTAACAACATGTACTTGTAGGGTTAGGGTGTGGTTTATGGTTAGTTGCATGTACAGTAATTATGCACAATTTATAATTACTACATGTAACGTGTAAAAAGGGCACTTTTTACTGTAAAATAAAGTGTTACCTAGTTATTTTCCTATTTATTAATGTGAAGCTGCTTTGAAACAATCTGTATTGTTTAAAGCACTATATTGATAAATGTGACTTGACTGCCACATTCAAGCAGCTGCATGACACTGCACTCTCACAACCAATCAGAGCACCTTAGCAACTGTATAGCAACACTCTTGCGAACACCCACAGCACTCTTGCATCACAATGGTGAGTTTTACATGGATACTGAACATTTTTCTTTGTCTTTGCTCTCTCTCTCAGGCTTTGTGAGCTTTGATAACCCAGCGAGTGCTCAGACGGCCATCCAGGCCATGAACGGATTTCAGATCGGCATGAAAAGACTCAAAGTGCAACTGAAACGGCCAAAAGATGCCAACAGACCCTACTGAGACAGAGACTGGTAAGACTTTCTAAAACCTTTAGGAAGAGAGAGATCTACTCTTTATTAAAAGTGAACATGCAAAAGGAGAATAGATGAGGAAAACTGAGAAGATGAAATAAAAGAGAAACAAAAAGGTTTTATAAAGGGATAAGAGGAGTGGACGAGGTTTGAGTTCTGCGATGCTAAACACATACTCATAAAGGTGAATAGGAATAAAATGGGTAATTATCCCTTGTGAAAAAGAAGTAGACTTGAGCACACATTTAAAAAGACACTTTTTAGGGAAATAATATACTTCACATTCAGTTTGCACTTACAGGATTATAGTTCACCCAAAAATGACAATTCTGTCGTATTTTACTCGCCCTCAAGTTTCACACTTATATGCATTTCTTTGTTCTTTCTGTGAAACACACAGGAGGATATTTTGAAGAATGTTGGTAACCAAACAGTTGTGGGGCACCATTGACTTCCATAGTATTTTTTTCCCCATACAATGGGAGTCAATGTTGTCAAGGTCTAATTTGTTAACATTAGATAATGCATTAACTAACATGAACTAACAAATGAGCAATACATTTATTACAGTATTTATTAATCGTTGTTAATGTTTGTTAATAAAAATACAGTCATTCATTGTTTGTTCATGTTAGTTCACAGTGTGTTAACAAATGTTAACAACTTTTGATTTTAATAATGCTTTTATAAATGCTAAAATTAATAAATGCTGTTGAAGTTTTGTTCATTCTTGGTTCATGTTTAATAAAGTAGTTAACGTTAACTGATGAAAAGTTATTGTAGTGTTACCAAATATATTAACTTTAAATGTAATTTTGAATAAAACACTAGTTAAAATTATATTCAAATATTTTACATGTTTTATTATGTTAGTCAATATATCAAAATAAGTGTAAATCATCATTGATCATCAAATGATCATTAAAACAAAATTATTTAAAATGTACTTTTAATTTGACTGTTAATTACAAAGTGCATTTTTTAAAAGTGTACTTAAGTATATTAAGAAATATAGTCATAGTACATTGACTTTAAGTGCACTTAAGTGCATTCAATTATCTGCAAGTTTTGTAAAATATATACTTAAGATTTGAAGTATACTACAAGTGCAAATTCAGTCCAATTATGCACACGTCTTTTTCACAAGGGTTGTCTTGAGCCATAGATGAGGCTTTAAAAGCATAATTAAAGCATAAATGTGTCTCAGATAATCAGTAATCATCGATAAATGAGAGCAAAAAAAGTCATAACACATAACTAAAGCTGTATATTGTGTAGTATAATTTGACAAAATATATGGGGCCCGCATGTGACATGCAGGAAAAAAATAGTAGGCTAAATTGTGCGCATGGTTTATAAATCGATGGAACAGATTAGTACATCGTCACACAATTTTATCTGCTTCGAAATATCTGCTTGTTTGATCATCACAACCAGCCTGAGTTTGGGGCGAACTATCTGTTTGTCTGAACAATGGTAGACATGGTATTCTCTCTTTGTATTCTCTCTATGAAAATCACAAACCACACAACAGGGTCCAAACGGCCAATCATAAATGACGGGAGACCCTGGCTATGGTTACCTAGCAACCATAATCCACTACCTCTGAAGTTGTAGTAAGTTGATTGGCCTGTCTGGTTGCCGTTGGCGATTGCCTTTGTTTGGATTGCCCTAGCAACATTGTTTGTTTTTGTGCCCTTCCCCCCGGCGACTGGCCATGAGGTGGGCTGCATGTTTTACTGTGGCTACGATGGACTGTTTGATGCATTTGTGATGGGGTGGGCGATACGGTAAAATTCGGTATCCGATACCAAGTAAATACAGGGCCAGTGTCGCCGATGTCGATACCGATACCAATAATTTTTCATTTTAAATGCATGCACTTGAACTAACATGTACTTTCCTGTGCTAGAGCAGTGTGTCATGATTTATGAGGTGAATGCATCATTAATATGCTAAATCTGAATACGTTTTCATGACCACTAAATATTTTGTGATTTGTGCTCTCAACCAGCCTGTAATTAGTCAGTGACTTTTACCAAACTACCCTAATTATAGTAAATGCACTATTGTACACTAGCCTACTGTTCGAAAGTTTGGGGTCTGTAAGATTTTTAATTCTCTTCTCCATTCATTTTATCAAAAATACACCAAAAACTGTAATATTAAAACAATTTAACATAGGCTACCTGTTTTCTATGTCATAGTGAACTGTAGTCCTGTGATCAAAGCTGAATTTTCAGCATCATTACTCCAGTCTTCATGATCCTTCATGATGAGAATTCATTTTAATATGCTGATTTGCTGCTCAAGAAACATTTCTTATTATTATCAATGTTGAAAACAGTTTCATATTTTTGTGGAAACCATGATACATTTTATGCATAATTATGTGATGAACAAAGTTGAAAGAACAGCATTTATATGAAATAGATTTTTTTTAACAGTGTCAAACCCTTGACTGTCATTTTTGATCAATTTAATGCATCGATCCTTGTTGAATAAAAACATTAATTTCATTAAAAAAATCTTACTGACGTCAACATTTTGAACCGTTATGTACACTTTTAGTTTGTTTATTGCTAAATAACTCCCGATTGTTTCTCTGTCATCTAAGCAAGGCTTCGTTTCCCAAACGCACTGTGAGCCTGTGAGCTCAGAGAAGCACCAGCAGCAAACGCTCTCTGGGATTGATTGGTTTCGTCTTGTATCCAGATGACTAGGAGAAATTGTTCTATCCTACACAATTATTCGCTAACATTCGCTTATTTTTCCACTTAGAAGCTTATTTTACGCACTGAATTGCGTCCTAAATTAATAAAAATTACTGGTAAAAAAACACACACATTTGGATCGATATTTTTATGTGAGGATCGATCCTTTTCGATACCACGTCAGTATCGAAAGTATCGATACTTCAGGATCAATCCGCCCCCCATAATTTGTGACTTTGATTTCTCTGATAAATTACTAATTTTTCAGTTTGTTTGGAAATGAACTACACATTTAGCAACCCTCTCACTCTTTCTATGATGATTCCTGCAGTGAACGTTGCGACTGCAGTTTGTTATTGATCCGTTTTCTATTGTGTGCTATAAATAGTGTACTTATATTATTAGTGTGCTTTTCATCTGAGTGTGAGATATGAAGGTGAACGATGTAAAATAGCATAACTGGTAAATTCAGATGTGATTAAAGGGATAGTTAAGCCTAAAATGATAATTTTGTCATCATTTACTCACCCTCATGTTGATCCAAACCTGTATGACTTTATTTCTTCTTTGGAACACAAAAGAAGATATTTGGAGGAATATATTAATGATGCTCTTTCTCATAAAATAACCTTCACCTTTATTTCTGTAGCGCTTGATACGTTACAGATTGTTTAAAAAGCAGCTTCACAGTAATAAACAGGAATACACAATCATGCATAAAATTCATCTGTAGAGCAGCTCTACAGAAGACAGTCGTTATTCAGTCGGTTCAATGTATTTTTAGTTCAGTTCTATAACTGTGTAAAGTTCATTATCTTTTTTCAGCCCGAGTCGGTTCAATGTTGATTCAGATCAATTCAATAACTGTGTAAAGTTCATTAGTATCTTTATTCAGCTCGAGTCGGTTCAGTGTTGATTCAGATCAATTCAATAACTTTGTAAAAATTCATTAGTGTCTTTATTCAGCTTGATTCAATTCAGTTTAATAACAGTGTTGATGTTGCAATATTCATTACTTATAAAACAATGTAGAATCAGCTATAAAGCAGCTCTGTAGAAAACAGTTGTGTCATCATTGTTCAATGTGTCTTTTAAACTAAAGCAAAAATAAAATAAAGCAAGCAGAAGGCAACACATAAAACAAAAGCATACAGGGGCTTTCAAGCTCCGAAAAGGTCAAAAAGTACCATAAAAGTAAAACATTTGACTTCTGTACTATATTTACGTCTTCTGAAGCCAAAGTTGGCATGTCATGAAAGAGCATACAGATTTAGAAAAACATGAGGATTAATAAAAGAATTTGTCTTTTTGGGTGAAGTATAGTGTTGTTGATTGTGTGTCTGCCTGAGCTTCTGACAGTGAGGGTTACAGTGAGTGCAGTGCCTGGTGCTGAATGGAGGAAACTCCAGCAATACAGGAATTCTGGGGAAGATGCAATAAATATCACAAATTAGTGAACCTCTATTTTATAGCCATTGTGTTTTACTCCAAAAGAGGTGTTCAGTTCTACAGCAAGTTCCCAGAATTCCTGTGAGTGATGCATGTTGGCTGCAATGAGAAGCACTCATAAATCTAATCGCACACACACATTCAAACACATGTGCACTAGGGTGACCACCATCAAACCAACCCAATGTGGGACTATTATAAGTTTGTGTGGGACAATGTGGGACATTTTACCAACACTAAAACATAACCTGAAACTTTTATATAATGTTTATCTAACTTAATAAAAAACATTTGTATTCTGCATTTCAGCTGATAAAAATGCTTTGTTATTTAGTCCCTTCCAGACAACACAATTACATCACAATGTAACATAACACGTCTTTATTTTACTTGCCATTTAAATTCAACATCACTGAGCAACGCAGCAGGCATCATGCAGATCACTATTTTTGAAACAGTTCTGACTAAGTCCAACTAAAATCCAACAAAATAAATAATGAACAAATAAAATATAAAACAACATGAAATTAGATCATTAACAGTCTTATATTAATATATTAAACCAAAAACTTTCATGTTTTTAAATGGGGTGAATTAAAACAACCACAGCAGGCAACAAGTTGAAAAATTCTGTTAAATTTAAAATTAAATTTACCGAAATATACATTTGTTTTCTGACAGGGAACACATAGAACGAATCACCGCTCCACATTTTGCACTAGTGACCGTGTTTACTCCTGTCCTTTCAACCATTGGATAGGATTTTAAAAACAGCCGTTGTATTTGTACTTTTGACGAAGCCCTGTTAAATATAGGTGAAAAACTACGGTGCAAAAAGAATAAATAAAATGCTTTCTTAAAAAGGCAAAAGAACGCATGCACGTTTTCTTAATTTGATAATAATAAACCAAACGACTGATGAAAATGAGGGACATTTTCCCAATATGCGACGTGCGGGACAAGGGGTGAAAATGCTGTGCGGTACAACACAAAGCAGGACGGGTGCTCACCCTAATGTGCACATAAATGTGCAATATATAGACATGATCTCCAGAGCACACATGCAGCAGGCTTGAGCTTCACTGTGACTTGCATGTACAGTGTGTGTGTGTGTGTGTGTGTGTGTGTGTGTGTGTGTGTTTGCGTGTGTAAAAGCACATTTGATATGCCATATCTGAGATGTTTGACGGCTGGTCTTCTGAGGTTGTGAGTAGATTTCTTTAGGTTTCAGGTCAGGTTTGGCCCTTTCACCTCCTCAACGCTGAAGTGTGTAATTTTATCCCTCTTAAAATACTTTCTCATTTCTCAGATTAATATGGAGAGACATTTGTATATTGAACACCATGTCTCTGTAAAACATTGATCTGATTGTTTGAGCGTTGTGACCAGCTCGACACGGCAACAATGACTCAGCAACAATCTTTTTGACTCATTATAAGAATCATCGCAGGAGTCACTTGACTGGAAAGAGTGAGAGTACTTTGGTAGTTCATCTAACATGGCAGAGAAGCTGTGAATGATGATTTGAGGATGCTGTAATTCTCATTTATGGTGCCTGATGAAACAGAGATTCACCCTGAAAGCTGAATCACTGTCTGCTCCTTGTCCAAGGTGGTTTTTGCCTGTGATCCAGCAAGCAGACAGACAGCAAAGTGGAACATTTAACAAACACTAACATCAGTTTAATGCAATTAATCTCTCTCTCTCTCTCTCTCTCTCTCTCTCTCTCTCTCTCTCTCTCTCTCTCTCTCTCTCTCTCTCTCTCTCTCTCAGGATGGACATTATTGAAGCATTCACGTAGCAGACAGACGCCAGGTGTCGAGCTGCACAGGTTAAATTGCTAACGTGAGATGTTTATTATCTTGCACACACAGACACACGTGTGAATATGCAAAGGACAAATAAAAAATCATGTACATAAATTACACATGCATTCAAACACATAAGCACAGTACACAGAGTTAAAAAAAGATGTCAATAGTATTAACACAAAAAACACGCTACTTCCTATGGACCTTCTTAGCTCTACAAAAAAAAGTATCATTTTTCATACAAAACAAAAAAATATATATGTTCAGAAAAAAAGAGAGAAGACCAGCCGCAGTAAATGACCATAATCAGGTTTAAATAATTAAGCTTAAAATAATCTATTTAAAAAAGAAAATAAGAATAGTTTGCATTAAAGCAATGATGATAGTTACAGTATTATTATTATGATTATTATTGTTAGAAAAAAAAAACATCGTAAGATTTCTACTTTTTCATTATAAATGGGACGTAAGGGGACTCAGAAACCTCTGGGCAAGTTTTAATATTTTATCTTTTTATTTATCAATTTATTCATAATTGAAAAACATGGTTTGGGGTGAGGTCTTTTGGTTTTCATGTTTTTTAAAGAAATACATTAAAACTATTGTAAAACTTTGTAACTTATTGAAATGTGAATTACAATGATGTTATTTATGTCAACTTTTTTGATCAAACTTTTGTTTCTAATTTAAATAAAAAATAAAGGTAGTAAAATAATGATGTGTCACATTTGTATGTGTTATGGACTGAGATCTGTGTGTGTCATACTGAGGGCGATGATACATTTAGCTGCAGATACTTAGCTTCTTATATTTGATGAACCCGTAGACTCTTCAAAGTGGAAAAGACACAAAGCTGCACCACTAGAGGGATCCACTGTCATCCCCTGACAGTCTGACACGCGTTCGCAACGCAGCACAATACGACTACAAATGCATTGCATGTAATCACAGACTAACACACACATTTTGAGAATAAGTTTACTCTCTTAATCCAGTTCTATGCAAAGCATGGTAGGAACTAAAATCCACTGCCTAGTATCCGTTAATGCAGCAAAAATTATTCAAACAGTCCCAACACAAATGGATTAAGTAATTAACTATTGGACTGAATACAATAAAATGTTTTCTGAAACCTGCTGTGATGTTCCTGGATTTTTTAAATGTATCTGTGTAGTCTATTTGTCTGTGCCAGTGCTTAAAACCTCATGTACATGCAAACTGCGCCTTCCCTATATACTGCACACTCAAATCAGATTAAACTCGAGTTCTGCAGTTATATTTATTTTAAAATCAATATTTACAATAAGACTATATTATTACATAAATAGCATCTTCTTTTTGGTGTGTGTGTTCACACTTGGCAGGTTTGGTTTGAATACATCCAACAAGCGAGGCTTACCTTTCCAAATGAGCTCTGTTGCGGTTCGACTGAAATATGAACGCACCAGGAACAAATACATCTAAATAAACCAAAAACAGGAAGTGATGTCACAAGATCCGATCCGAAAAAAGGACAGAATACTCAAGCATACCTGTTTTTTCTCATCATAGTAGCTATGTTGCCCATTACAGTTCAGTACTGGCGTCAGAACCGCACAGAAACCAAAAGTAGGCCTACGTCGTTTTTGCTTAGTTATATTGTCACTGTAGTTGGAGAAACCACAACGTGTGCCTCGTAAACCAGGATCAAACTGGATCACGTGTGCCTCCTAAACCAATCACATTATAGCCTTGACGTCATTGAATCGCTTTGTGTGAGTCAATTACTGTTTGCAGATAGCATATAAACACATGATTAGTGCCATAAACAGAATCCTACCTTTTGCAAAATGTTTCTTCTACAATAAAACAGTCTTTTTTTTAATGTAAAGACTTCAAACATAAATCAAACTGAATATTTAATAGCAAACATGTTGAAGATTCGCAGACAGTATGTTTCCTCACAAATAGCCAGAGGTTATTAAGCCTCTTTTCACTGACATCCACTCAAAAAAGGCCTCATCTCCTCACCGGTATATTGCAGCGCTGCACTTCTTTTTTGCTTTCTCGGAGTCTCCCCCTGTTGAAATCGCAAAAAAATTCCAATAAGCAAAGCTGTAGGCAGCTCTTCCTAATCTCAACCAAAGCCAACCAGTGAGTTTGAGACAGGTTTAAACGTTTGTGCAACCACTTCGGTGCATCCCAAATTGTGTAGGCCTACTCATGCACTATTTCTAATGCATTTGTAGTATAAACAGTTCTAGTAGTTTGTTACAAAAAGTGCACTTCAAATACATGGATGATGCACTTATTTAACCGAAAAAATTAAGTGTGGTATGTCAGACACTCAGGTTTTGCAGCTTTACTTAATTAGCCAGAAGGGAAAGGCTGCAGCCGAAATCGCATTATTCCCTACTATATAGTAACTGTGCGTGACACAATATGTCCCAATGGACTTTACTATCCCATGAGGCCACGGGAGAGGATTTATGAATGGTATGAAGCAATGCAACTGACACTGGTTGGTCACATGATAATGACAACATGGTGAATGTAGTATGTACAGATTATATTCATACTACACGCACTCATACTACAGTAGTCAACATTTGAAGTGGATTAAAACCTTTCATCAAAGTTACATGAATTTTGAATAGTACCCGTTCTTGTCTATAGGAGAATTTAAATTAACTTTTTTGATCAACTTCAAATTTGACTACTGTACATAGAACACACTTTTTAGAGGTCTTGAAATATTTACTTATTCAAAATACCTATTCAAGAGTATGCAATTTCGGACACAGCCCAGGGATGTCAGACTCCGATGTTGGATGAAAACATTACCCTTTTAAACCTCATGCACTAGATAGCCTAGTCGAGTAGCCTACAGTGCATAGGTGTATAGTGCATTTGTCATTTGGTACACAAAAACAATCATTTAGTATGTATAATATCAGTTCATTGTTTAACTCAGATCATGGTCATAAGTGTGGGGAACATTGATAATACATTATGTAATTTGTACCTAACAGTTGGCTAAGTTACCGTTCTGGCAAGGTTCTATCAAAGTTATTCCAGTAACGTTCCTTCAAAGTTATTTGGTCTTTATTAAGTTCTTAAAAAGCTAGTAGGCCTACAAAAACTGTATCTATTAGAACCTTTTTTCTGAAATGTTTTAAATATTGAACTAACATGTTTTAAATGTTAGGCTACTAATTTTTTTCTCTCGAATGTTCAGAGAACATTTCTTTTCGAATCCGGAAGAGTGTGATGAGTCTCTCTCTCTCTCTCTCTCTCTCTCTCTCTCTCTCTCTCTCTCTCTCTCTCTCGTTTGAGCGTCATGATTTTTAAGTCCCGCCCGTTCCGTTATTCGTCTCTCTGAACCGACGCCTGTCCCACTCCCGTGCGCTCGCGCTCATCACCGGAGCCAAGCGGAAGAAACTCTCTCAAACGGCTTTGAAATCCTACAATCAGGAAATACCATTCAAACTTTCCACAGCTGGTGCTTTGTTGAGCACTTTCTCCGTTAAATCGATTCTTACCAAGTTGAAAACTTTTTTGTCTTGAGAGAAGACATGTGGGTGGTAAACAGTCTGGCCGAACCGCAAACCCACTAACGGAGCCGAAAAACCAGCACCGAGAAAACAGCTTCTGGAGCGACAAACATCCTCAAGGTCCACTGTGTCTGTTGACCGACTGAAGTGAGTCTCCCGCCCGTTGTTTTTACAGTAGACTAACATTTATTACAGCTATTACTTTGTGTGTGTGTGTGTGTGTGTGTGTGTGTGTGTGCCTGGTAACGATAGTCCCTATACGTTACGGGGACCAATGTCCCCTTGTGGGTAACAAGGGGAGGAAAACAGCTTATAAATCAAATCAAATGAAGTATTCTGAAAATGTAAAAATTCAGAAAGTTTTCTGTAACGTTATAGCCCACCGTTTGTACAGTATAAAAACATTACGTCTATGGAGAGTCTACGTAAAGATATATTAAAAAAGTGTGTGTGTATACATATTTTGGGGAGAAATTTATCCAAAAGTGAGCTAAACCTTCCTGAAAATACATCGTTTTAGCTACGTCCTTAAATACTAGCTGTAGGCTATATAAAAACAATACAAGTCTATGGAATGTCCCCATTTAGAAAGCTATTTAATTATACATAAATGTGAACTAGAATTAAGGATGACTGGTACAGTTTTTGAATTTCTGCCTTGTGTAAGGTTTCTTGCCGTACTGATATTACTTATCCATATGAACAGGAACACATAACACATGTAATTGAGGTAAAATAAGACCAAAAACATTGAAAAGTGTAAACTAGTAAAAACAAAGGTCTAAAATTAATTTAAAAAAGTAAACTGCACAATTGAATATTTTGGGAAACACCAATTTAGAGCAGAGCATACGCAATGGTTCTCTATTGTAAGGTTAATCATTGTTTTCATTAGCTAAGCCTTTAAGCACTGTCCCAATCACTCAAAATCATGCTGTCCCATCTGTGTTTTGTTGCAGTAGTGCATCATATTCATGTTTCCATCAAAGGTTTGTGTAAAATAGTAAAGTATGACAAGTTTATGACCTTATTATGAAAACTGGCAAAATATCATTCACTTAGGCCTATATCGTTTTCCTCACTTCATGCATTTCAGGGTCAACTTCCTGTTTGACCCATGCCCCGCTAACCCACATGATGTCATACCAATGAGGGCATTCAATTTTGATCATGCGGTCTCACAGCTAGGACATAAAAAGTAGGTTTTTTTCACTCATTAGGTGAGAAAAACAATCCTCGTTCACAGTGATCCACGAAAACGACTAAAAGTGCTGTGTTCTGCTGTCAGACCAGTAGTTGGAGATGTCACTTTGTGAATAAACACTACGTGCTTATAGGCTGAACACTTAATAGGCATCATGACTTCACTGTTTTCACATTGTAGTTTACATGGAGATGATAACGGTATGGTTTTCAAAAACTTGCACTTTGAATCCCGTTTTCAAAAGTTAGGCACTTTATATTAATATACTATATTACATTAATGTCTTTAATGCACTTATTGTGCACATACATGTTTTACATTGTAAAAAAACACCTGCATGTAATTACAGCTGTGTTTAATGTCTGTAATTACAGCTATAATTGCACTGTTGACCTTTCCCTTAACCCTTAACCCCCCCATTAAACCTACCCATACCACCACACCCGTTCCTAACCTTACCCGTATCCACATCAATAGCAGAACAACACAATAAGTACATTGTATCTAACAATATCTATTTTTTTTCCCCTCTTTTTTTCTCTAAGTACATAGTAGTTAATGATATAATCATTGACCACATTTTCTCTTAATTTAATCACTTTTGGCATTGCATCATACTATCTAGTATTTTCTAAGAACTTACACATTTTATTCTGTTTTTAATATATGAACGGTGTACATCTTGAAGTAGTGCTGGACGATATGGCCAAATTTTATATCACGATATATTTCTTAATTTCGGTCGATACGATATAATTCCGATATCCATATTCACAATATAAAAGCCTCAGAAAAACTGCCAAATCGCCACAACAGATGTCTGTACCTACAATCTTCTAAAAAATTAATTTGCCAAATCTATGAAAATAGCTGGAGTCTTTCGCTAGTGCATCATAACATACTACATGAACCAATGATATAACCCATCATAACAATAATATTCTCTTCTCAATACCTGCTACAAGACTATGGAAGCATATGGGTTGCAATATTCAATTTGAAATGTAATATGCAAAATGACAAAGCAATATCTAAAATCGCAATGCATTTTTGTTTTTAAATTTACATTTGCCATTACATTTGTGCAATGTTTGGTGCAAAATTAAAATCCAGTTATATAATTTACATTTGCCATTTCATACACTAGTTTTAATATGTAAATTGAATACATATTTAATGTTTTATAAGTTGCAAAATTAATATGTTTAACTTGTTCAAGCAAAAACTATTGCAAAATGATCATTTAAATGTAATTTTACTTAATTGCATTTACACTCAGTTAAGAAACTTGCGATTGCATTTACACTCAGTTAAGAAACTTGCGATTGCATTTTCATTAAATGTACCGCTATGAATGTAGCAAAATTCAATGTGCAAATTGAAAATGCATTCCGAGCCGATCACGCCAGTCACGTTCAGTCACATTTGTATTGCGGTCAGGGCTGCTCTTTTTGTAGCTAAAACTTGCCGTGTTGGAGATCAGCGTAATACTCCACGTCTGTGGTTTACGTCATCACGAAAGTAGCCATCCGCGTTCTGCTCTTTCTGCCGGCTGCGCGCCTAACATCAGTCAGTGACTAATGCTGTCATGTATATTGAAATATCAAAAATGTGTTTAAAAATCGTATCACCGTTCATGTTTCACCCTAAATTTGATCAGTCAGTATGAGTCCACTTTCACATCCTCCACAACTCATCAATCTCCCCTTACTTATGGAAACCATCGCATGATTTTGGTTCTCATTTGATTTTGTGCTCATTTTAACCAGTGGGCGTCTTTACTCTCAACACCAAGCAGACTTCTGTCTCAAAATCTACAGGTGTTTAAGTGCTGTGATGGTGTTTGTTACTATTTAGTGGGAAAAAAGAAAAAGGGGGAGTTGTTTTACTACAGGAGGACTTTAGAGGGGCTTTCGCACCGGATAGTTCAAGGAACGAGCCACCAGGGTGATTCCCTGAAAACTGATGGTTCCCCTAGGAACGTTTTCCTGGTTGCATTCGGACCGCCAGTAGGAACTCTGAAACGACGTAAGCCACGCTTGTTGTTGTGACTTTTATTTTGACGGCACTGAGAACGCCAGAGCCTGAGCACACAGTGCTTGCATTCTCCCTGTTCATTAGTTTACGATCTGTCTAAAAGTCCTGTCTAATATGTTATTAGATAGAACTGTCAGGTAACGCTTCCTTTTACAATCCTGTTCCCCATGTATATACTATGTACTTATTATAGTAATTACAATAACTGGGTAATAACTAGGTTCTAACCCTGAACCTACCCCTAAACCTAACCTTAACCCATTTACTTACCTTATATTACCCAGTACTTCCTTAGGTAAGTTAACACTGTAAAATTAAGCATTATTACCCAGTACTTTCTTAGGTAAGTACACGTAAGTTAACGCACTGTAAAATTAAGCATTATTACCCAGTACTTTCTTAGGTAAGTACACTGTAAGTACACGTAAGATAACGTACTGTAAAAGGAAGCGTTACCCAAATGAGTAGTATTAAAAGTATTAGCGTATGCCGTGTGGTTGATGTACAGTGTTGCTAGCTGAGCAGAAATACATCACGTTTGGCTTGGTCCCCTCAAAGTTTCGCTGGATTTTCTTTTAGAAACAGTTTTTAGACAGGGTAAATTTTATAAATCTCGCAAAATGAGGAGGATGAAGAGGCTGCAAGTACTAATAATGTGGATAGATGCCGTATGGAAACGATACCGAGAAACATATCCGAGAACGTTGCCAGCTGTGGTGGGAAAAATGCGCGTTCTTTACAGAAAATGAATGGTTCTGACTGCAACTTTAGGGTGCGAAAGCAAACATTTCAGTATATTTGCGATGTACTTTGCACTCTACAGTATCGCAAAACCACACAGCTAGCCTACGTGCAGCAATTCCTGGAGAGAGGGGGAATAATGATAGTGGGGGGGGGCACCTGTGAATGCAGACACGATGGCTGGATTGCGTTTACATTACACTGAGATCCGATCACAATGCGTACTCGACTACCTCCGAACCTGGACACGCTGATCGGATAACATTCCCATCAGAAGCGCGTCTACACTTGTCTTTTCAATGTGAGTGTGGACAACATCCAGATACAGGTCTCATGGTAATGCCAAGTGTAAACGCAGCCATAGTCACGTGGAAGTGTGTGTGTGTGTGTGTGTGTGTGCATTCATATCCACTGAGCTGGATTGTATGATGGACCATAGTTCAAAAGTCCATGTGTTTTCCTTTCGTCAGCTCTTTCTGTCCATCTGCTATTACCCAACATTCTCACTTCATGAGGCTGCAGGACACCGAGATTTCATCTTAAATTGGAACTTTCTCAAAATAAATAGACATTTGACTAATGATGTGACTAATAAACCATCAGCTAAAGGCCAGCACGACACGTCACATCTTTAAACATCTGCTCTTACCTTTGACCTGATTAGAAGTGACAATTACAAAAAGAGGAGATCAGTTGTCACACTTTACCCCAGAGAATGATTCTAGGTTCATTTCTAAAAAGTCTAACGTCCCTCAATAGCCGGGCATGTTGGCACACTGCATGGGGTATGTTGTCACAATGGGAAACAGCAAAAGTCTTCATTAAGTCTTATCATTCACAAGCTCTCAATATGACAAAAATTCATGGGTTACATTTTACAATAATAAGGTTCCATTAGTTAACATGAGTAAACTACATTAGTTCATGAACTTTTCAACATTTACTAATACATTATTAACATCATCAAAAGTTGTATATTTTAATATTATTTAATGGACCTGAGCTGCATGAACTGACAATGAACAGTGTTTTTATTAATAACGTTAACAAAGATACGATACCGTAATGTATTTTTAGTTAATGCATTAACTAATGTTAATAATTTGGACCTTATTGTAAAGTGTCACCAACGCTTGTCTAGGTGTTATTATTACTAATAACCCATCATTATGACGATGCAGTCGGAATCTCAATGCCAGAGCTGTTCAACTTCAGCTCTGAATTATTTGGCTTGAATGTTTTCCATTTAAAAGCACAACGTGAGCTATAAAACATTTGTGAAGCACTAAAATAAATTCAAAGTCACATTGAAATGAGTCTGATTTTAATACCCAAATGAACCCAACAGCAATGCAAAATCACTCCCCCAATGTTCCATCTTCAACATGTTAGAACATCTGCTGTTAGATGTTCAGATGTGTCTAACACACTTTTTCCTACATCCAGTGATGCCGTTTTTAAACTTTCCATTCATCATCTCTGGTTTGATGGTTTGCTGTATGAAGTTAAGGGTTGCTCCCATCAGGATTGTTTGGACTGAACACTGGAAGCAGTATTGGTCGTGACTATTTAAAGCCTTCAATTTAGTATTACTTATTATTATGATTTATTTATTTAGCTATTCTTAACAATAATGCATTAAGTATTCAAACTAAGAGATGAGAAAGTACATGCTGGTGATCAGCAATGCTGGATTTTTGACCATACTTTGGTTGTCCGTCTTGGAGCGGGTGCACAGAAAACTGCTTAGCTAACAGTATTGGTAACACTTTATTTCACTTTGGGGCAGTCGTGGCCTAATGGTAAGAGATTCAGACTGGTAACCCGAAGGATGCGGGTTCGATTCTCAATACCGTCGGGAAATGACTGAAGTGGCTCTGTGCAAAACACCAAACCCCCAATCGCAAAACATGGTTGCCCCCTGCTCCTTGTGAGTGTGTCCACTGTTTGCAGTGTGTGTGTGTCCTCACTGCTCCTAATGTGTGTGTGGATGGGTTAAATGTAGAGGACCATACTTGACCTTCACGTCATAGGGCTGAACGATTAATTGCATTTGCGATAATATCGCGATATGATAATGCGATTTTGCAACCGCAAAAGCTGCGATTACACTGGTCATGTGACACGCGAGAGAAAAGCAGTCTGCAAATCAAGCATCAACTTGGCACGCTACGCATGGGTCTGGCATACAGGAAAGAACAGTTTATGTTTTATGTATGTGATATTGTGTTATTTATACTCTCTCCAACAATTCTGGATTGATTCAGAGAATTTCAGAATCGAATCTGAGCTTAGTTTTTAAACACAGACGCGTGATGACGCTGCGCGTGCTTTAGAAACAACCGTATTCTGCTTGCTTCTAATCTCTCTCTCTCTCTCTCTCTCTCTCTCTCTCTCTCTCTCTCTCTCTCTCTCTCTCTCTCTCTCTCTCTCTCTCTCTCTCACACACACACACACAGACACACGACACCGCTCGAACCTTCCGAAAAATAAGCTTTCATAAAGTTCGGGGTTTAAGCGAATTACAAGGACAGTCTCAGGCTTCATTGCACAGGTTTTGCCGCTTTGATGTTACTCTTGCAGTGCGCGGTCTTGGCCGCCCGAATTTTCCTTACAAATGCGAATGCAGTTGGCTTATATAGTAAAAATATGAAAATCACTGAGAAAGCTGCTTTCATTTTAAAATACTTACGCGCGCTTTGTGAAGAGCGCTCGTGCATGCGGCTGTGAGCGACTCATTGGGTAAATGTACTTGCATTTCAAAATGCTTTTGACGCGAAATTAATGTAAACACGGTCAGTTATATCGTAAACCAACAGGACAAACCACATTTACAATTTCAAAAGAGATATGTGCATTAGTGTGAATGCAGCTTATCGTATAGGGGGAAAATCACTCCAGCTCTTGAATGGAAAACGTTCAGACTGCCTACTTTTAAATACTGAAAGCACTCTTTGTTTATTGCTTGTAGGCCTAATGTTTTTTTTGTTCCTCTTTATTTACTAGCTTTTATATGTTGAAGCTATATTAGTTTATAGTCCATTTAAAATTCTTAACATGTAATTGATTTAATTAATATATATATATATATATATATATATATATATATATATATATATATATATATATATATATATATATATATATATATAATATATACATTATATATATATAATATATATAATGTATGTATATTTACCCATGTAATTAAATACATATTTTAAGTATTATTAAGATTAATTAATAAGAAAAAAATTAGATCGGATCATGAGCTGCCTAAAGATTCCCATCCCTACTGTACAATGATTTATTGCTTGTCTTTGTCGACTAATACAGAAGGTAAGGAACTTAAAGTAATCGCATATTAAATCGCAATCGCAATATTGGTTAAAAAAATCGCAATTCGATTATTTTCCATAATCGTTCAGCCCTAGTCATGTCAGTCACTATTTTATCCTTGTTACACGTTACGTACGTAAATTATGCATATGCACCCAACCCTAAACCAAACCCTAATCCTAACCTTATAGTAAGTACATGTATAAGTACTTAAATGTATAAATACACTGTAAAGGCCTGTTCACACCGGGACGAATTTCGCGCGCGATATTCGCCGACGTTTAACGCCTCGCGATTAAACAAAGGGCGCCAATGTGAGTGTGCACACCTACGCGGAAAACGCCACGCATAAAACGTGTAATTTTTTAAAAACCGCCTCGGGTTGGTTTTTTTGGTTTGACGCACCGCGTCAAAAACTATCCGACCAATGAGATTGGCGCTTTTGCTCTCGTGTCTGGACTCTGGAGCTTCTGAAGTTACAGTAAAACACAATTTGGGGGCGCTCAAACACAAAACGGTCTTCCAAGCACACATACGTAATGGTGAAGAAGATATACGCCAAGTAGCGTCTACACACTGCCTGGAAGAAGACGAGGAAGATGCAAGCCAAGATAAATGTAGAGCTGCTGGTCTCGTTGGTGTCGGAACATAAGGAACTGTATGACAAACACGACAGCGACTTCAAAAATATTGATATAAGAGAACTGTTATGGAGTGGTATTGCAGAGCGAATGGGTCTTGATGGTGAGTTTCATTTCACTTAATTGTCTTTCATGTACATAGGGTTGTAACTTTTTCCAATAAACGTTTACATTAAGCGCCATCTAATGTCAGAACAATGAATTTGCATGTTCACTCGGCTCATCGTCAGCGAAAATCGTTTGGGTGTGAACCACTGATCTATATAATGACTGGATAGCTCATGACGTTCTAAACTGCCATCAGGCAGTGAAGCCACCGGAAGTGTTCGAGCGGCCATCTTACGATTCCCTACCAGCAGAGGGCTCCAACGCCCGTTATACAGAGATGGGTAGGCCCGACGGCACTTTAAAGATGAACCAACCGCTGAGCAGCATACAAGTGTAAAACGACATTCACAAAAGGACATA
This sequence comes from Siphateles boraxobius, assembly GCF_051911475.1. Taxonomy (NCBI): domain Eukaryota; kingdom Metazoa; phylum Chordata; class Actinopteri; order Cypriniformes; family Leuciscidae; genus Siphateles; species Siphateles boraxobius. Next base: position 5,623,934 of record NW_027508722.1, on the reverse strand, counting down.
GAAAAACTGCCACAGGTTGTAATTCAAGCCCTATAAGTAGTTATTTATATGCAAAATTGTCGCTATGCCCGTGTTGTTTTCTTCGAGGCAAGAGTAACGGTAATGCTGCTGCTTCTTTAACAAGCAACGATAAAACAGTCAACAGTAGCCTATAAGAAACATCAGAGCAGCAATAATCACAATTAAGTGTCCAATAGCGACACCATTTAACAGCTTCAAAAGAGCTTTGTGCATAGTCATTAACCCATACAATATGTATTATGCATTTCCTGAACATGTACTTGCTAAGCAAACACTTTATATGAACAAACTATTAATCTATAAAACACAATCGGTCTTCCGACCTCGTTGCAGGGGGTGAGAGAGTGCGCACGCGCGCGCGGCCGGGGCTCTCTTTCTCTGCTCGTTCTTATGCGCCCTGTCCACTGATCTAAATAATTCGTTGTTACGACGACTTTGTTCCCTCGTTTTAATAAATCGTGGACACGTTGAACTAATTCCCACCCTCGTTTTGATTTAACGAATTACAACGTGGCCACAATATAGTAAAACGAGGGAACAAATTAGTATAAGGTGCTGACTGCTGAGGTATTATTAATTTGTAGCCACTAAACAATATTCACCTGAATATTCACCAATTCACAAAAATATAGGTCTTTAGCATTCACTATATAATTAATAGTATCAAACTGTTTTTCTTACCTGTGAAGATAGCTCTTCAGTGAAGGCCGACTAGTGTTCTCATACAGCTTTTTATTACTTTTGCAAAGAAATTGCCGTTTTTTAATAAGCTGGAAAAATTTCCGACTTGAAACAAATACCCATTTAAATGCTTAGGATGTTTGCGTTGTGAGAATGTACAGGGATACTTTAGATTTAAAAACTGTGTCTCGTTAGGCAATGTTTTTTCCGTCAAATCATAAAATTTCCTATTGATTCAATAGAACGCGTGAGCTCACTAGGGAATACCAATATGGCGGCGCGGTGACTTCACTGTTTATGACGTCATGAGCTATCCAGTCATTCTATATAGATCAGTGGTGTGAACACAAAAAACGCGTTGAAAAACGCTGGCGAATAACGGGCGCCGAAATTCGTCCCGGTGTACGGCCCTTAACAAGGACACCTTAAAATAAAGTGTAATCAAACTCTTTTTATTATCAAGCACTTCCCGCAGTTTAGCAGACTTCATTTTACAACTATCTCAGATTTAGCTGATTTGGACGTTAAGTTTATGCTTTTAGGGAGGAACAAAAGCGCAAAGCTGTGAAGGAAAGAAATATCCACTAGACGTATTGTTTCACAATAATCTTTTCTCCTCGATTATCATATTTTCATAATCGTTAGATGCCAAAAACAAAAATAGAATTCAATTAATCTCAGCCCTAGTTTCTGTCATTGCAATGTCTCTGTTATTGACAGTTGAATTTCTAAATGGCCCCATTCTCTTTCTGTCTTAGTACTGTACAAACTGCTCATATTCCTTTAAAAAGCCTTCTAATGTCTGACGAGGTTGTTGGTGTTAAAATGTTGTTTGTGCTTTCTGCCCCGTGGGATATCCTTAGCACACACATTATAAATTGATTTTCTTTTTCAGACACCTGGTAAAACTGCCAGATCGGTGAATTTAGTGAAGTCATTTTAGCTGTGCGTAAAAAAGTTTTGTGTCTTCTAGGGGTGGGCGATATAGCCTCAAAATTCTATCACGATATTTCAAGAATATTTGCGATAATGATATTTATGACGATATAGAATTTTTTTTGTTGTTGTTGAAAATTTTCTTATTATGTTTATCTCACCTAAATGTTTGCTCACTCATTGCGTTTTTACAATGTGGTAATTTTGTTGTTAAGAGTTTATACAACACAAGGAAGCTTGATTTCAATCTTTGAATTAAATGTTATATGTGTGTAGGTCTAACAGCAGTATTCAGAAATACTACAGAAACATAATAAAGTAATCAAATGTAAAATAACACAGTCTTTTAGTTCTGTTTCCTGAATAAATTAAATACATAGGCTAATAATTCTCATTCATTACAATTAAAGCTATCTTTTGTTGTTTTGACGACAGCATTAATGACAGACGCATAGCCTATGGCTGCTGTCACTTTTACAGCTAGTGCACGGATCCATTGCTGTTTTCATTATACTGTCTGTCACACTGTCACTTGCATTTTATACATAACCGACTGTGTTTATGAGTATACTTACCAAGACCGGAAGTTTTACACAATTTTGCGTTTTCCCCCCCATTAAAGCGATATAATCCGCGAAAAATAACTTTAGTTTCTCGCGAGCTGTAGGCTACTCTATGTATTCACTTAGTGCAACTCTCTCAGAGAGTGCGCGAGTAGCTTACTGGATAGTTTAAAACCGCTTGAATGTTTAAACTGATAAGAATGAAGAAGACTTGAAAATTATAAACTTTAGTTACGATGCACTGATGGCCTGATTGTGCAAGAGACCATTCAGTCATGTCCCGACTCCTAAACGCGCGTGAGAGAAGACGCGCGTCGGCAGCCCCGCTGAACACTCAAGCTGATTGTGAAATTGCTAAATCGTCATCGGAGGCTGACAGGCTGCTCTTGCGCTCAGACAGGTGTTGTTGTTGTGCGTGCTAGGAAACGTAAATGCGCCATACGTCATTGCGTCGCTATATCATTGATATTGCGATATGACACTTTTTTTATCATGTAAAAATGTATACAGGTATTATCGTGGACGGTATGATATGGCACACCCCTAGTGTCTTCTGATCAGCCTTTATTGCAAACCACCAATGATGAAACTATTTAAAATGATCATTGGCGGATAACAATCGGCAGCCGACTGATCGGAGCGCCTTTATTTGTTTCCTGTGTTGTGTTATCATTATCAACATGATCACTTCACTTCAACCACATCCTGATATGAAGGATTGACAATGTCTGATTCAGTTATTGGAGTATTCAGAGTTTAAAAAGGCTACGTTCAGACTGCAGGCAAAAGTGGCCCAAAACCACTGATTTTTCCCCGCTCATATGTGATAAACACTGATTTCAGTGTCCTCCATGTTTATGTCTGTATGATAGCGTGCTGTGCTCCATCTCGTTATTGATCTTTTGTGCATGCGGGTCAGTTTTGAGACCATGGTCAGTTCAAACTCTAATCTGATATTAGCCACATTGAAAAAAATAATGTAAACAGCCAAACAAAATCTGAGCAATAAATCCTACTTGAGTACTAAGGCTTGAGTACTATATTCAATCTGTGCAGTGTTATTTTTTCAAAGTAGTTCCACTAGTTTAGTCTTTGAGCTCACAACATTTCCTCAGAGGTCTTCATGGCAACCCATCAAATAAAAGTTTGGTTCAACTTGAAGAAACTGTGACAGAAATATATTACTGTTGTACAGTGGAATTTTGCTAGAATCCTAAGACTAATAATAATAAAATAAATTATTGTTAAAACGATTTTTTTAAGGAATAATCACACAATTTTTCTACCATGTTTTAATTTGAACAGTAAAGCTCTGTTGTGCAGCACTTTGACAAAGAATTTTGTTTAAATTCATATGATTAAAAGATAAATTAAATGAATGTTTTATGCCTTCATTTGACTGCCAGGACATAATTTGGGACAAAATAAAATGGATTTTAATGGGGCCCTAAATATGTCATTTTTGTTAAACTTTTAATAAGTTGTTTTTAAATTATACAAGTTTCATGATTTGAATTAATTATACATGCTTTTTGATTACTAAAATTTAATTTCTCCATTAAAATGGAGTAAAAAAAATCAAACAGAATCCAGAAAAATGTAAATAGAAAAAAAAAATGGAAAACAATTAAATGTAATTTGGGATAAAATAAAATGGATTTCATAGGGCCCTACTTCAGAACAAGAGCAATAACTCTTTGACACGGGAACCTTGCGGACTAGAATTAGAAACCGATGATTTAGTTGATTGACAGTGGGCATGCTATTATACAGACACACTGGTGTTGGTTCAGCTGCCTGAACAGACATATCATCAGCAGAAATCACTCCGTTATACAGCCTCACAGCCAGAGTAATTACTACACACAACAAAGCTGTTTACACAAGACCAGTGATAGACATTTGACTCCCAAATATTTATTGCTCTCTTTACTAACACTGACCAGGCTGCACGTACTGCTGTTGATTCATTTACTCATTTTCAGTTCTTGACTCATCATTGACCGGCATGAATGACAAACAAACCACCTCAGCATTACTAAGCAAAACCTCAACAGGTGGAAATTTGACAGCTCCTCCTCCTGGTCTCGTCCGTCACTCGAGTTTGTTGAAACAGCTGTGATTCCATGGATTACAGTGATGTTAGTGTGCCAGGAATATAATTATGCAAATTCTCCTTGCAATAGTAATTGTTTTAGTTTTGCTGAAGCAAATTATGTGGTGCTTGCCTGTGCAAAACCCAGGGCCTCGATGGTAATGTGTTGTTGTGAGTGGTTTCCAGTGCTGCGTCCCAATTCGCCTACTTCTACTGTGCCCTAAAAGTACGTGCTGTTTTTGTGAAGAAAAATACATACTTTTGAGTGTGTAGCAGAAGAGTAGACCTATGCAAGCTTTGGGACATACAGTACTTGGTCATAAACTAGGGATGCACGATATATAGGCCACCATACCGGTATCGGCCGATACAATTTAATTTTTAAAGTTCATCGTTATCAGCCCGATAAGAAAATTTGGCCGATATTTTAAAGCCGATAAATAATGGGTTATATCCTACAGCTGATACAGTTCAGATGTGCCCTGTGTCGCCATGATAGTTTTAAATTGCTTGAAATATGATTGGAATCACTTTGAAAAGGAAAATGCAGTGCAACATGCGCTGTCATATAAGTTACATAAAATTATAATGAGAACATAATTATAATTGTGTGATTGGGACATGAGACTTTTGTTTTTGTAATCAGGCTCTCAAAAATTATATAAAATTTTTAATTTAGATTTATAGACCAACATATTGGTTATCGGCTTTCAAATACAAAAGAATTATCGGTATCGGCCAAAATTTTTATATCAGTGCATCCCTAGTTCTGTCAGGGTTTGGGCTGGTGAAAGTAGCGAGGACTCAAGTCCAGAACAATGGGTATTTATTAAGTATAAAATAAAACGAAAACAAACAAAAACTACCCCATGGCCGTGGGGTAGTGATGTTACATATCACACTGAAGCTTTAGAGCATGTATTGAGTTTGCAGCGCAATTTCTGATGAAGCTCCGTGTCGGAGCTCGTATTGTTTTCAGAGAAACACCTGATCAACGAAAAACGAAGCCTCACTTTCTTTCTAGTCACGTGAATGCTTCACTTTGCGTGTCGGAACGTTTGAACCCAGACCAATACTATACAGGTTTTTAGAGGTACTATACTACTTTAGTACTTAGTACTTTAGTACTATACAAGTTTTGTCAATTTACTAACATTTTTTTATAAACAAGCCTATCGCCTATGCTACATGATCATATATTTTGCCATATAAACAGCATAGAAACCATAAAATTATTAGACTACCATTTACTTGCATCAAGCAACTCTTTTGGTATTTTTCAAAGTAGTATTAATGTAATTGTTACATTTAATTTATTGCCACACTTTAATATGTGAATTATATTATCAGAAAACTGAACATTTAGCGTTGTCAGGATTTTATTTGTGCTTACTAGATAAAACAACGGCGCTGCGCTCTCGGGTTTATGGCTGCTGTACATTTGACCTGCCACAAGTTGGCGCTGTTTTCAACACTCTTGATGCTTCGAATCTTTTCCTGGAACAATCAGGGGAAAGCCTCAGTGCTTCATGAGGCTTCATTTGCCCATCCCTACCGTGGGGGGAAACCAAGACAGGAATCAAGACTTCGATTAGACTTGGAAACACGAAACAAGAGGCGATGACAGACAAGGTTAGACAGAACCAGCACAGGACTGAAAACACAAGGAGAATAAATAGGGAGAGCAAACAAAGGAGGTAACGAGGGAGGACAGGTGGGGCAAATCAATCAATAATCAGGTAACAAGATGGGAGGGGCTAGGCAATCGACAGGAGAGCACATGGCACAAGGAAACATAGGGCCCTATAAAATCCGTTTTATTTTTTTCCAAATTCCGTTTTATTTTTTCCCAAATTCCGTTTTTTCCATTTTAATTTTGAGGAATTCCGTTTTTTTACCCTTTACTGTTATTTCAGTCGTAAAAAGAGTGTGCTTTTAATGTTAATGATTAAAATGTATACAAATAAAACAGGAATGACCTTAAATTTATTGAGGTAACAAACATCACATTTACTTTTCAAGACAAATACTGCATGATGCAAACACTGCACTCAAAGTACTTCAGGTAACAACAAAATATTAATGGTTATGAGCTTTAAATTGTCCAGTAAAATAAATTATGTTAGTTTATATAAGTTTAAATAAAAGTCACACTCAGTCTCTCTCTCGTGCACTGTAAAGCGTGCTCTCAGACACACTCGGTCTCACTCACGAAGTGTCGCTCGCGGAGTTCGCTTCGCTTTTGTCCAGTCTGGAGCGCCTCGGTGTGCACGGAGGGAAGGGGTTGTGTGTGTGTGTGTGTGTGTGTGTGTGTGAGAGAGAGAGAGAGAGAGAGAGAGAGAGACGCGTGAGTGACAGAGATGGAGGGAGAGCAGGGAAAGAAAACGCAACTGAAAGAATACGCTGCGTGTTTTAAATAGCGTTAAAAAAAAAGAATAACGAAACGCAAAATATGGCCCGGAAGAATTAGTCTATGTGTGCGAAACGCTGCATAAAAATGACGTTGGAACTGCTCGGCTCGGTACTGAGGGCTTAGCGTCAGGTTTCTTAACTTTTTCGCCGACGAAAGCAGAGCCGTGGAAGCCACTCCGCCATTCTTTCATTGTTTTGAAGGGGGAGAGGCAGCTGAAATGACGGGAGAGGTTGTGTTGCCCAGATTTGCTTCCCCCGGTCTGCATTTTCCACAGACATACGTTCTTCTCCCACACAAAAACAGTTTCATTCCAAATATGTGAAATTCCGCGTTAATTTGTCAATTCCGCGATTCCGTCCGTGATCACGGAATCGCAGACGGAACCTCGGAATTGACAAACTAACGCGGAATTTCCTGGAATTTTACATATTTGGAATGAAATTGTTTTTGTAAATTATAGGGCCCTAGAAACACACATGACAAGCCATGTGCTCACACCAAACATGACAAATACACAAGCACATGGCCAGTAAAACAAATCACAAGCCATGTGTTCACACAAAAGGAGACATGAACACGCAGCCAATGAGAAACACTCATAAGCCACGTGTTCACACGAAACATGACAACATGCAAGCACACAGCTAGTGTTAACACAAGCTGCATGTAACACAGCACAACACTAAACTTGACATGAAAACACTAAACTTGACATGAAAACACTAAACTTGACATGAAAACACTAAACTTGACATGGAAACACTAAACTTGACATGAAAACACTAAACTTGACATGGAAACAAGGCACAGCACAAGACGAAACAGGAGTGTCAGGGCTCTGTCACAAAACCAAGAAATAGACTAGACAGAAGTGACAGAACCCTGACAAGTTCAAACTGCCCTGTCAATCATCTTTTCACAGTTAAAATACTCCACATTCAATTTAAATTAATTTCCTACCATATCGGAGAGAAATGTAGTCGCACGTTGATCTGCCAGTCGTGGGCCTTTCATGCGGAGACTCTCCTCATGTGTTTGTTTGCATAATGATGCATTTAAAAGTTAATGAATTTGAATGTATCTTTGCTTAGTTTGCCCAATGCTGTTGCAGATGAAATACAGTGTGGATGTCATTGAATAAATATCTTTTCGTCAGGTTATAAACTGATTATTAAACACTCGAACCCCTTTATATAAACCTCCCTACTTATCAGACTCACATGTCTGCCATGTTTGTATTTTTTTTAACTCTGTTTAAAAAAAAGAGTAGTAATCGAATCTTCATCTAACGCGCAATGGGTTGTGGGAAAGATTAGCCTTTAGAGTGTGCATGGATCTGCACTTGGTATCTAACCGGAAAAAGTAGACCATCCAGTATCTTTGCAATACTCATTTCAACATACTATGATTTGGGACACACTAATTCTAATTTAGAATGCTATTTAGGGCGAATTGGGATGCAGCACATGGCATTGCTATGTGGTTGCTAAGATGTTCTGAGTGGTTGTTGATGTGTTACTATGCAGTTGCTAGGTGTTTTTTTTTACTGTCTGAAACAGGCCACCCTCAAGTCTCTTCTGGTCTCTATGACTCAGCTCCCTTCTTCAGTGGAAATCTGGGGGATTTTTTTGAACCTTTTTTTTTATTCTTTGCCACACAAAATCATGAGTATAATCACTTTGAAAAGCATGTTTGCAAGAGTCGTGAGATTTAATGAGTAGTCTTAAAATTGAAGATATGTAATTGATCTTTTAAAGATCAATACTTCTTATTGATTTGGTTTATTTTCTGCCCTGTGAGTGTTTCTTAGTGAGAAGAACACAGTTCTGATTCTTCATCTATCTGATCAACTGATAATCTAATCAATGCTCAATGCTCATCTTAATCTTGCTCAGTCCGTTAGTGTGCGTATTCAGAGGATGGCCAGTGTCAGAGCATTTGACCTTGTTGAATGAATAATTTATAATATATTTGACATCTTATCTGAGACTGTCTGATGAGTCAAACGAGTGGCATAGGCATCTTTAGTGCTCTATATATAGACTAAGGAGTCTTTGGTGGATAACTCAATGGACAGCTCTGTTAATGTTTTAAAAACCTCTGAGAATCTTCACACACACACAGACACACACGTCTGCGTGAGTTTCCAGCACTCAACAAAACCATGTTCCACACAAAACGCTTTACATACTTCCTCAATACTCCTACTACACATACATACACACACACACACACACACACACACACACACACACACACACACACACACACACACACACACACACACACACACACACACAATGCACTGATAGGTTCAGTAGAGAATGGCCAGAGTGGAGTCACATGACCTGAGCAGCCAATGAGAGTTTAGGAGCAGAGCTGTCGTGAGTGGGACGGGGCGTCTGACCCTCACATGCGTGTCTGACTGTGCAGAAAAGGAATGCTTGCATTAACACAAGTTCTGAAACAACACAGCAAGACCGCTAAACTGAACGTTATCTGATCAAACTCGTGGCATGTCCGCAGTATTGATGCATTTCACTTGTAAAAACACCTTGGTGAAAAGTACTGTACTTTTAAATTGAGTACTTATATGGAAATAATATACTTAAAAGAATATGCTTAAGTGTGAACTACATGTAATGCCTTCGAACACATATTAATTGCAATTAAATGTTTAAATAGTTTAAATTCATAATAAATGCAATTAGCTGAACTTTAGAGTGCTTTTTTTACCCACTTATGTAAGACTTTAGTACATGTATTTTTACAATTACATCTAATGTCTTTGAAATATGGTTAAAGTATACTGCTGAATACTGACAATAATTTATTTGCTTGTGTCATTTATTTAGTTACATTTCTAAGACACATTTGTAATGATGAGTTTAGTACTTTTAAAATCCCCTGTGGTGAAAATCGAGTTTTTAATGTTGTTTATGTGGTGTTTTTGTGTTCCAAGTGAAAAATTGAAAAGTGCGAACTTGAGTGGGTAAAAAAACACACAAAAAAACACTCTTAAGTTAATCTTTATCCACCGGTTTCACAGACAAAGCTTAAGTCTAGTCCCAGACCAAAATGCATGTTTGAGCTGTTTTAACTGAAAGCAAACTTGCACTGGCATATCTTAAAATAGTTTTTTTCTTAAATATCCTAATTGAACTGATGCCTAATCCTGAAACCTGGCCTATATGTAATTAAATGACATTGATAGATAAAATACTTAAATCTTCTTTGAAAAATAGTACTGCCAAATGTACTGACAAGCATTTGTGGTAAACTAAAATATACTCCTGGTCTGGTTAAAACCTGTGGACCCCAAATTTCTGAAGTTGCCAGCCGATGCTTTTCAGTTTATTTGTGCAATATGCATCAGATGGTCAGATTCACAGATTTCCATTACAAAAAAACAAAACAAAACAAAAAAACAGTTGTGGATCATTCAGGTAATGACACAATATTACAATCTATCAGACGGCGCCAACTCCTGCGAGGACTTGAGATGACGCAAACTCTGAATCTACATGCACCAATGCTACAATTTTTTATATGTCATTTTTGTTGACAAACAAGTATTTATTTCTTCAATGAGTTCATTGCTTCTGCCTTAAATTATTACATTGTTTAAATTAGTACAGCTAACTGTGATTTATATGTACATTTCTGAAATACATAACTTAGACAGTTACCTCTGATAATAGATCACTCTAATTTGTAATGTGGACTTTTCTGTAAAGCTGCTTTGAAACGATGTGTATTGTGAAAAGTGCTATACAAATAAATGGGAATTTAATTGAATATCAGGAAGAAACCAGGCTGCTATAATGAGCATTTCTGAGGAAGAACTAATGCATGCAATTGCCATGAGACGTCATCAAGTACTATGTTTGCTGCTGAGATATTTCCTCATTCGGACTACAAATGCACATTTCCCAATCATTTATTTTCTGTCGACTGTGTAATCCTCCACATAAACTGCTGCACTATTACATCATGTATGTGTGAGATAGGTTGTTTTCTAATGCGTTGGTTCATCAGCATTTTCCTGCCTGAGTGGTCTGTTACTATGACACTTCAAACCTGCAAAGTTTTGTGTTTTCAGAAACAAGGAATCCTCCCATGCTGCGTCTTTTACAATCTTCCAGTGCTTCAGTCAGTTGCACCAGTGACCACATCCTTCCACTCTGTGTTCTCCATTTTAGTTCTCTGTTTTGTAAAGCCATTGAGTGCTGATTCAGGCTTAGCCCTGGAATACGTAAAACATTTAATGTACAGTCACCATGTAGTTTCACAGTTTTAGTTTTTAATTTGACTATAACTTGGTTTCACAGACAGAGCTTAGATTTAGCCAGGATTAGGCTTTAGTTCAATTAACACATTTTAGTAGCTTTTATAAACATGCCTTGGAAAAAACATTACTGGTGTGCATTTTGAGACAAAACAATGGCACTGACATGTTTTAAGATATCTCAGTGCAAGTTGCTTTCAGTTAAAACACCTCAAACATGCATTTTATTCTAAGACTTAAGCCTTGTCTGTGAAGCCGGGGGTTTGTGTGTTAACACAGTCTGTGGTTGAAGCTCAGACTGTAGCCGTTTGATGTGAGGATTGATCATGTCTGGAGCATGAATGCTGCTGGATGACGCACACACTGAACTTTAAAACTTTCTATTTGAGCTTGTGAAAAATTCTTAACCCTTAATATGAGTAATAGCCAGAAGCATCATGTTCATTCACAAGCACAGGTGTATTTTAAATGTAACTTTGAAAATTAAGCTGCATGATTATTGTAAAAAAAAAAGCAGTGGCAGAAATCACACATTCACATGTTTGAATTTGGTCAGTACAATTGATTGGAAAAAACAGTGTGAGTGAATAAATAGAGATTTCCCCCTTTGGTCATGTTTCCGAAAGCACCAGTAGTAATTAGGCCACCAGTCACCACCTCTTCACACAAACCTCAAGTGCATCTGGGCAGATCACACACACATCACATCTGCCTCTGTCTGATTTCAAGACCCCTGCCCTGTAATGTCATACAGCACACATGCTCTTCCTATTTAAAATGACAAAAATAACCATTCTAACTCAACATTTAGGTTATCTAGATCAACTGTGGTCTGTTCTGAGGTTGTAATTTAACCAGTCACTCCAACCCCTTGAGGCCTGTGATCTGTCATGATCAGTGTAAGTAAAGTGTAAATCCATCAGTATAGTAGTCTAGGAGCCAAAAACATCTGTGAGCAGCTGAATGATTAAACGATGTTTTAAAATAGCCTTGTATGAATATATGTCATATGTCACTGTTTAACATGTACCCATATCAGATTTTATAACACAGTTGTGTTTGCTAAGGCAACACTGATATTTTTGCTCATACTGAGGGTTAGAGGTTTTGAACAAACACTGTTCAGTGTGTCTGTCGCCCTGCAGTGTTTCAGCTCACAGATTTTCTCTTGCTGTAGCAAAAAATGGGTGAAAAAGTTCCCACAGAGACATATCTAGAGCAGGGGTTCTCAACCTTTTTGACACTAAGACCCCACTTTTTCCCAGACCGTTTGAATGGATGGATGGATGGATAATTGTAAGGACAGACAGATGGACTCATCATCATCTTTGTTTTCAGCAGTATGTTGCAGTGGTTGAGTGAAGTGTTCTGGCAGGAGCGTCTGTGGTTCCCAGAAGGTTTGGGATGGGCTGACCTGGAGGACCGTGATGGGCGGGTCTATGCGAAGGCACGGGATTTGTGGGTGGCATTGCCAATCGCCGTCCTGTTTATGGCTATTCGACAGGTCTTTGAGAGGTGGGTCCAAAGCTACATCACTACACTCATCTTTCTTTTCCTCTCTTTTTAACTGTATACGCTCCACGTCTGAGAGTTTTTCAGTTTTTCTCTTTGTCTGATATTTGATAAGCTTTGTCTCTTTCTCTCTCTCGGCCTCTGTCTGGCTTGCTTATAAATAGGTCTTCAGTTCTATTTCTGTCGACATGCTTTTTCTGTAATGTCTTCTCTCCCTGCGCCACTCCCTTCGTTTTACTGTCCCACCCCTCTCTCTCTCCCTCTCTTATCCTAAGCTGTCTTCGCTTTCATCTCGTTTTCTTTCTCATTTATCCTGTAATTCTTTTTTATTACTGTGAGTATCAAAGATAAGGAATAAGAGGCTGAATAAGAATCAATGCACTAAAATACACAGAAATATATCATCAATTAATAATCATATAAGGGTAATTTACCAATAAATTTCAAAAGAGCAATGTCATTTAAAATACACAGTCCAAAAAACACGAAGACAGGAGTAACAGAAAACAGTGCATAAAAATGTTAAAACAGGCATGTAAAAGAAAGTACAATGAATGGAATACATACAACAATGGTCCATAGACGATAAATATGGATAATAAAATTATCTATATGCAGATACTACTCTACCATTCAAAGGTTTAGAGTGTGTACGATTTTTTTATGTTTTGAAAGATGTTCACCATGGCTGCATTTATTTGTTATAAAAATACAGCAAAAACAGGAATATTTTTAAAAATGATTACAATTTAAATGGTCAAAATGGTTGTCCCCTGGAAAGGTATGTGGAGGAATTTTTGGAGGAGACACATACTCAAAGCATGTTTTAGGGAAGGGCTGGATAACCATCTGTATGTTTTCCTATTGCCGGGAAATTATAGCACATCAGTAGCCCAGTACACCAATTATGTTCTCTGGCTGGATGGTTCTGATTTTGTTTTTGAGGAAATGGACAAGGAATGTGCTCAAGACTATCCAGCCGCTTTCCCGATTGCATTTGTGTATTCCAGTCCTCCCCAGGCCATAACCTAAATCGTCCACGGACCTAGAGCCCGAGCCCATTACAGACCTGGAGCCTTAGCCCGCCACAAAGCCCATGCCTGAGCCCATCCTCGCCCTGGAGATCGAACCCAACAAAAAGTCTGACCAGGTGTGTGAGCCGGCATCAATGTCCGTCCCAGAGAGTGTGTTAGTGTAGTTTATGGGCATGATGTGGAGCCCCACCTATATTCCCGCACTGAGGGTGAGCTGTGCATAACTTCCTAATAACTGTGTGAAGAACTGGATGTTTTTGACAACCTCCCGGGTCTCCCGTCCACCCTGGTGTTCTTCAGTTCATTCGCCCCGCCTCCGCTGGTTCTCTTCAGTCCCTCGGGTTCTCTTCTGTTTGCTCCACTCTGCTCTGCGGATCCACCTCGGGTCTTCCGGCCTCCAGCTCTACCTTGGCATGTGGACCCCCTGTCTCCGCCACAAACCGCTGAGCCCGTCAATCTACCTTGAACCGTCGACTATTCGGCTCAATCTTGGAACGTCATCTTTACGGCTCCACTGGGATCCCTCGTCCTTCCGGCTTCGCCATGCTCAGTCGTTGCTCTGCCTACGCCACGGACTTCTGGGGCTCGTCCCTCCTCCCCTCCTGCTCTGTTTGGCTCCGCCTTAAGGTCCTTGCACACTGAGTCCGAAATTTTCGTATGCGTTTTTTCATATTCGTCATTCGGTGGCTCTGAATTGTCAAAACACCTCTCAAAATGCTTTGCTACGGATGCAAAAAACGCAGAAAATCAACCCGATCCGATTTTTTTTATGAGCGGCGAAAGTTTTCGAAAGTTATTGACACAACATGAGGTCCTATTTACTATATATACGAATATTTAGGATGAGAATTTCTGACTTTTAGTCCGCAAGGACCTTTAGTCCTCCAGCATCCTAGCTTCGCCTCGGCCTCCAGGACCAATGGAGTCGCCCGGTCTCTGTATCTCCTCGGCTCCGCCCAGGTTTCCAACTCTTCTGGCTGCACTGCCGGTGGTCGGATTTCTGACTCTTCAGAATCTTGGCTCCTCTCACCATCAGTTCTGCCGTGGGCCTTCCTCTGGGCTTTGCTATATGTTCTCTCCTGCCTTCGTCTCCATTCTGGCTCCTCCACCCATCATCTGCTCCTTGGTGGTCAACCCCCCCATGCTTCTCTCCAGCTCCATGTCGGACTCCAGAGCCCCCACTATCCCTTCTCTGTTGGACTATTGTTTTTGATGAAAAGAAATTTGAAAAAAAAATTGTTTATCAAATTAATGCATCCTTGCAGAATAAAAGTATTCATTTCTTTAAAAAAAAAAATTGTCCCTGTATGTTTAGATATGTTGCTACACCAGCAGCCTCTCTGCTGGGCATTAAGGAAACCGTCAGAAGGCGAGTTACACACAACCTAACACTGGAGTCCTACTTTTGCAACACAACTAAAAACCCCCCACAGGTGCGTACACTTCTAACTACACTTATAAATGAATCACAAATTGCCCCACACTACCACAACAGCTATCTTTTCGTTTTTACCATCCAGAGTTCAGTTGAGAAACTGTGCAAGCAGACGGGATGGACAGAGCGACAGGTCCAGCGCTGGTTCAGGCGGCGCAGGAATCAAGACAGACCCAACCTTCTCAAGAAGTTTTGTGAGGCCAGGTAAAAACACGCCAACACCCTGTTCTTCACATGCACTTTCTATAGTCCTATTACCATGGACCATTTAAAATAAGATGAGCTTTAGCTGCTAATGTGTGAGATTACAGGCAGGTTTATTAAAAGTAATTTCCGTAAGTGGACTGCCCGTGTATAAGCTTGAGTCAATTCTGTATAAAAGGTGACTCTCTTCTGAAGTGTTCCCGCTGGTGTTTGGCCTTTATTCAATTATTCATATGTTTAGTAAAACTTTTAAAGGCTCTTTCACATGCAGTGGTTTTCAATCCTGGTCCCGGAGGCCCACAGCACTGCACATTTTTTTGACACACCCATCTCAGGTTTTAAAGCTTAATGCATTGAATTCTATGGCAAGAAACTATGCATTCAGGATGTGCATAGTAACCACGGAGGTTCTCTGTGTAACATTTCCATTCATCTCAATAGTGTGGGAATAGTGTCACTGATCAAATAGTGGTGAAAAAATGTAATTAGTGGATGTTTTTTTTTTTTTTTTTACAGAAACTCCGAAACTGAAACTAAAGTTCTCACGTCTATTTTGACCCGCCACCAAACACTGTAATGTTAGCTGAGGCCTGGAAGAGTTTGATTCATGTTGTCGACATGTCGAGAATATGCTGTTTTTATGTAAACTTTTTAATGATATAATTATGTTTCTCCTCCAATTCATTGTTAAAATATAATCATTTGAATGGTGGCTGTATTAAAAACTTGTTTTCATGATGAATTTTTTCAAACATCAAGACAACAGGTTGTCAAAATATAATAAGTATGTAATATAATGCATATATTTATCAAACTGCTGCTGTCTACAGTTAATTATTGATCTACTGGAATTTGGTCGTAGTGATTGTAAAAAACTGTAAACGTCATAATTTTAGTAAATGATTTCGGCCCTCCAAAACAGTTTTTTCTGAAACCAAGAATTAATTCTCAGCCAAATACTTTCAGTTATCTTTCATCTTCTTTCATAGCTGGAGATTCGCCTTTTATCTTCTCGCCTTCATTGGTGGTCTTATTGCACTGATAGATGTAAGTCATTTGCAGTTGCAGCCTGTTTTAACTCTCTGATTTTATTTCCTCTGCTGATTTATTGCATAACACAATCTTTCCTCTCTGTCTCTTTCTCTAGAAACCCTGGTTGTACGATCTTAAGGAGATGTGGAAAGGGTTCCCCACTCTGGTGAGTTATATCTCCTTTATAAACATGACACACTAAAGACAGACATCATGTAGAGCTGCTCATTTTTTAAAGGGCATATTGTCATTTCCATCAAATAGGATATACTGTAGACAATGTACAACAATTAGAAACAAACTTAACATACTGCATATACGGTGAATAAGAACCAAGCATTTACATAGCTTTGAATAGGAGCTTTTTTATCTTTTTGTTAGCACACATAAAGATCAAAATAAAGAGAGAAACCCTTGTAAAAAAAAGTTTGCTTTGGAATACTGGAAATAATATACTTTAAAAGAACATATTTAAGTGTGAACAATGTAATGTTGTACATTTAAAATATATGTAATATTGAATAACACACTGCAGTAAAAATTATAAAGTACTTTACAAGTGCTTTTGTATGTTAGTAAACACATCAAATAAGTGTACTTCTTTAACGACAAAAGATTATTAAAGCATATATAAAATGTACTTTAAAGTAAACCTTTTCATTTCACATTATTGCAAAGTGCACTTTGTAAAAATGCATTTAAATCTTAAGAAACATGTAAGTGTACTGTCTTAAACTGCACTTAAGTGCCCTTATATTTCATTAATATTATATTATCTGCAAGTACAGTTTTTAAAAAATATACTTTTAAGATTTGAAGTACAATGATAAATGATACCATAAAAGTGATAGAAATTCCTTGATAAAGATTTTGTTCATACCACCCACTTCTACTCAAGTAATATGATTTGCATCTAACTGAATTTGCAGCCAAGTAATAACAACAAAGTCTGTTGATTAGCAATTAGATTAGGATAATTTACACATTATTTGTCATCAAATGTCAGAGTCAGTGAACCGTATCTCTCTCATTCAGATCCTCCTGCCGTCTCAGTACTGGTACTACATGCTGGAACTGGGTTTCTACACCTCACTTCTTTTCAGTGTGGCATCTGATGTCAAACGTAAAGTAAGTCTTCCATCAGTCATACCGTCATCATTACACACTGCAAACCTCATCTTTGTATCTCAATGAATCGTTTTATTCAAACACCTAGTTATTGTGAACTTTATTTTTTGAGCAGAACAGTATTCAAAGCAGCAGTTTATGGGAATCAGTGCAGGCTGTTTTGTTTTTGCGGCAAGGTTGATGACAGATGTTTAGAATATGTTTCCATGTGCTCCTTTTGGTAAAAAAGTAGCTGCAAAAAATGTTGAATTATTCTGCAACTCTCTGACATCAGAAAAAGGAAAACATTTCAGGGTTTCCCGCAGAAAATGTGTTAGTTAAGGTGGTGGTGGTGTGTGTGTTTGTGTGTGTTGGGGGGGGGGATCGGGGGAATAAAAATTTTCCTTTTTTTTTTTTTTACCATTGTAATACCTTTAAAAAAATAATAATTCCTTAAATAAAACAATGTTCAATAAATAGGCAATGTTAAAAATCGTTTAATATTAATAAAAATATTATATTAAAATCGCCAGTAGGTGGCGGTAACTCATTGTCTTTATGTGTGAGTCATTCATTGAATCTCACGATTCGTTCAAAGCAACAGATTTCGTTGCAAAATTGAGCAATAAGCCTGGCTATACTGTTTTAAATGTAGTAAATCACTTAACGTTACCCTTTTGTTTTGTTATTTAACTGTTGTATAAAATCAATGTCACATTTGAAGTTGTGTGGATATTCGGGAAACATTGCATCAACATTAAAAACACTGCTGGATATCAGCCTGCATTTTGTTCGCACAAACAGCACAAGCGGCTCGTGACAGAACACAGACCGACTGAATGACACTTCAATTTAAGTTGAAAATCTCAAATGAAGATTTCTGAACTCCAGCTTGTCTGTGTTTTCAGATCATCCACGCTTCTTGAGCAGTGTAGAGAGCGCGCGCATGGTTGCCAGCTACTATTGAAAAGACCGGGTAGAAAACAAGTTCTTTTAACAGAAAAGCTCTGATTTGGGGGTTAAATTATTGAATTCTGGCATTTGTGGCCACAGTGGATTAAACTGAAACTTTCCTATTTCAGGCGACAAACTACGCTTGGCTAACGTTACTATCTTGTTCTAGTAACCATAGTAACGGTGCGCACACTTTCGCGCTTTCTGCTATGACGTGGAGTGCGAGGTGCTCTCAACGTTGCATGAATTTTTAGTAACAGTTAATTTTGTTATGGTATAAACTTAATCCTAGTAAAGGCAAAAATATATAATACCTTTGTAATGATATCCAAGACCAAATTCAAGGCTTTTAAGGCCTTAATTTGAGATTATTTTTCAATGCTTTTAAGATCCCGCGGGTAAGTTACCCTGGTTAATGTGTCTTGTTCCCTCACAATGACAGTAAACTAATTATTAGGCTAACGTTACATTACATGAGTCACGTCACATAGTGGTACGTGACATATTTGTACGTGACACATACACATATTTTCAGTTCAAAATGGCGAAAATAGACTTAAGTTTATTAGTTTGCCTGATTATTTTTGTGATTCGTTTAACATTTATGACCTAAAAAACTCTCAAATAGGAAATGTTGTTTAGTTTAGCAACTTACATCTTATCTCGTACTTGACCGACCGTAAACTGAAGCGCGTCGAGTCGCTCCTGTCTGTGAGTCGCTCTGCTAAAATTCGCGCTGAGAACATAAAGCCCGTGCCTACTTTGATTTGATTGGTCATCTCAAATATTCTGACATTGACGAGCAGTGACAGACCAATGAGGCTCAGATGAACACACTCACACACACACACTCTGTTTATTCTGACTGGAAGAACGCGCTGATAACAAGACTGAAGCGAACACGAAGGCTTATCACATATTTAAAGATTGAAAGGGAGAAAACAGGACAGAGTAACTCAGCGGATATCGCTCATATAATTTTTTTTGACGACGTAGTTAACGCGGCAGGCGTGTGTTGCTTAGGCGGCCGCCTTAGTTACAAAGTGCTGCGGGAAACCCTGCATTTATACACATTAACATTTGAACCTGAATTTGTGGAAGTAAATTTATAACACAAAAAAAAGTGAACCGAAAATTGCCTGTTGAATACTGTAGTGGTAATTTTTTATAAAATATGTTTAAATGATTGTGAATATTTATTGTTGTATTTTTAAAATTCTATTGTGTGTTAAAATGTTTCCTTTTGAATATTTACAGATTAAATATGCAACCATGTTGAATTCCAGGCCCCAAAAATGCAAGCCCAAGAAAATACAATGCATAAAAAATCCAATCACTGTTAATGCAATGCATTATTTTGTCAAGACAACATGCTTTTTCAAAGACATTTGTCATTATTTTACTTCCATATGGCAGTTAAAAACTTTGATGTGGACTTTTAGACCACCACCTTAGCTTTTAAGGGTTCATTTATAGTGTCAGCTCACCTTTATTTATATAGCGCTTAATACAATACAGATTGTTTCAAAGCAGCTTTACAGAGATAACAGGAAATTGAACATTTCTCCTGTTGTTCCGCTGAAGTCAGTTGAGTGTTAAGATCCTTTTCAAATGTCATCAATTATTCAATTAGTTCATTTTATCTATAAAGCACTTCTGCAAAAAAAGATGTCACCGTCCAGCTCAGTTCAGTTCTCATACAACAGCGTCAGTACACTGCCCTACAAAGCAAAAAGGCAGTTTTTCTCCATTCTGTCTCCTGATGGAGTTTGGGTTCCTTACCACTTTCGCCTCTGGCTTACTTTGTTGGGAACACTTAGGGCCCTATTTTAACGATCTAAGCCCATAGTCTAAAGCGCAGGGCACAAGTGCACTTAGGTCGTGTTCAAATCCACTTTTGCTAGTTTAACAACGGGAAAAATAGTCGGCTCACCCATCGTGTGGTCTAAAAGAGTTGTCCCTATTCTCTTAATGAGTAATGAGTGTGTTTTGGGCATAACGTGCAAAAAACCAACCAGAGTTTCATCTCCCATTCCCTTTGCTATTTTTTAAAAGATTTCTATTTACATATCGGAATTTGTAAGCGGAAAGACTGAACGCGTCTCCAGAGCATAAACGGATCTGCTTGTGCGCAAAGTTAAAAAAGCGAAAGCAGACCAACATTCCACGGATTCCACTATATCTTTATGAACACAATAATAATCTTTTACATTGTAATCATTTTATTTTTAATATTTGGCTAGTTTGTGTGCGTGTAATAAGCAGTGTACGTGTGCTGTGGACCCGCCTATAGGCGCACTTTACTAACGGCTCTTTAAATAACAAAAACAATATTGCGCCATTGACTTTAGACCAGGTTTCAGTTGGTCAATGGCTCAGTCTATTTCAGTTGCCTCAAAATAGCAACATGCCAACAATGCGCCTGAACACACATCGTTTTCAGACCAGCAGCTCATGGGCGCATAAATAGGCGCAAATGCATTTGCTATTTAAACAACGTGACGCAGGACATGAAAATGATAATCACGTCGGACTGAAACTAGCAAAAAAAACAGTTGCGTCACGCTTGGCGCTGCATTGTGCTGGATGTATGATAGGGCCCTTAATATTCAACAATATAATGGATATGACTGTACTGCACTACAAAGCAAAAAGGCAGTAACTACGCAGAGTGCAGAACTGAGAAAAATGACTTTAAAGTTATCCTGTCATCCAGCCTAAGTAGTTGTAGGTAGATTATTGGACATGTGGCTGTTTTGTTACTTTATATTAGCTTATTCTTTGTACATATCAATCCTCATATTTAATTTGATATTTTACCCCTATTTTGCAGTTACTGTATTATTGTATACTTATAACTTATTGTAGTTACTTATACTGTACTGTATAACGTGGCACCATACCAAGGAAAAAGGCAGTAACTACAGATTCTCCAAAAACTATTTTGCCACAACTTGGGCTCTTTGTGTGTTAGATATACTGTATTTGAAACAATTTGAACCATTGTTTTCCTGAACATGGATATACCAAACCCAAACTAATCTGAACATTTTAGGTCAATATTTTCCCCCCGGCAGCTGTTCTGGTGCTGAAACGGCTGCTTAAAGCCTCACATTACACATTATTATGTGTGAGTATTAGATTAATGTGTGTCTGGAGGTGTTTCTGTATCTGTAATGTATGTCTATATATCATAATATTTCATTGTACAGGGAATAACTTAAATTAGGTCCATTTAAAAATAATGCATGAATTTGGCTAACACAATAAATTTATAATTTTGCACCCTTAATGAAAATGAAGAAAGGAAAGCATGGATGCTTACAACAGTAAAGAGAAATGTCAGTTTTGCTCACAACTCGCTAACTTATCTAAACACCAGACATAGTCTTCCAACAGCGGCCGCAAAGAGAGTGTGTTTTAAGTTGAACAGACACCTGTCACGTTAAAGAATAACTGTTACACCGATAGCTGTGTTTATGGACAGTTATGTTCTCCTGCTGGTCAATAACGCCGTGAATGATTAGTCTATGAAAAAAGAAGAGCCGTTAATGTAGGCTAATAAGAGCGAAGAAGATCATGCTGACTGCTTGGATGTTATGGGATAGCCTGATGCCTTTAGAAGTTTTACCTCCAGCCAAAGGTTATCTTTTGGTGCTGTTTATGTTTGTCTGTTCGTTAGTAAGATAACTCGAAAAGTACTGTTCGGATTTGGATGACATTTTCCGACAACATGGGCATTAGGACAAGGAACAGATTACTACATTTTGGTGGTGATCCGGAACACGGGACATTTGGAATTGCCTCAGTGACCTATTAGGCTACCTTGACAGAGGTTAGTGCTCTCCGAGTGCTTTTCTAGTTATTCAATATTTTTTCACCGCTGGTTGGATTATAACTTTGTGACATGAACAACAAAATGATGACATGGCATCGGCGATGATGTGAAGTTACAGGGGATAAAGTTACAGCTAGGAGCAGGGAGGATCAGGGGGCAGGTAAGCAAAGCTATTTAAAACATCGCCTGTCAATTAGCATAATGGACTGAATATCTGAATGGACCTCTGAGAGGAAGTTCCGCCCTGGCGGCTGACAGGTGTTTATATTGTGATAGCCTAGCCTCTAAATGTTTAATCTGTCACTGTTCTCAGGGTATTTTCTTTTCAACGCCAGTTCGACCATCTTCTTTCCCCGGCTTTGTGCCATCTCAAACAAAATTTGTGTGAAGTTAGAAGGGTGAAATCGCAAATGTTAAAACCGTCCCGTGAGGATGCCGCGAAAACAGCTGTGTGTGTTCACCATGGCAACAGTAACCACACTGCAAAGCAACACGGTTATTTTTTGTTAGGTAAAACATAACAAGAATACAGTAATGGATGTTACTGTATTCTTGCTTTGTTTTATAGGGCTTTTTGCAGTTACTGTACAAACGACTACCATTTTTCTCCAAAACGACACACATTTGAGATAGGATGTTTTGTCACATAACAAAGGACGAATGTCATGAAAATGATAATAACTCATTTTTGACCACAAAAAAATGGCTCTTGTGGTCTCTGTTAAGGATCAGTGCCGATGGCTGTCGTGTCGACGATGCCTTCACAAGGGACTGTCTAGTAGACGCGGTCTTTGCTGACTTTCAGGGATGCGTTGTGGTCGTGTCTAGGCGCAGGTCCACCATCTGATCTGGATCCGGCCTGGATCTGGCTGACTGCGGTAACCGTGGGATAAGGATGTGACGCTAATATTAGCGTAGATGCCATTCTTCTTGCGATGTAACGAGTACATTGGGTCTTATAGGAAGTGTTCCCGGTTCCGGTTGACATAACTTATGCAAACTAACAATCCATTAAGGGATTTGAATAATAGAAATTGATAATGTGTGTGCCAGGTTAAAGAGATGTGTTTTTAGTCTAGATTTAACTGACAAAGTGTGTCTGTTTCCCGAACAAGGCTAGGAAGACTGTCAGAGTTTGGGTGCTAAATAGGAAAATCTCCTATTTAGGAGGATCTACCGCCTGACTTTACAGAGCAGCCATCAAGTGTTAGACAGTATTCTAGGTTATTATATGCAGAGGTTTTTGGTCCTATAATAAGAATCTCTGTTGTTGTTGTTTTTGTTCAGAATTAAGTAGTAGGAAATTACTAGGCATCCAATTTTTTTTTATCCAACTATGCATTCCGTTAATTTGGTGAATTGGTATGTTTCGTCAGGGCGCGAAAAAATATAAACGCCATGCTTCCTAATGATATCTCCCAAGGGTAACATGTACCGGGTGAAAAGCAAATGGTCCTAGTACTGAGCCTTGCCGTACTCTGTACTGAACTTGTGATCAATATGAAACCTCTTAATTTACTGCTACAAATTGGTAACCGTCAGATAAGTATGATTTGAACCATAAGTATGATTTGAACCATGAACTATGCATCAAATGCAGCACTAAGATCCAGTAACACTAATAAAGAGTTATAACCACGATCAGATGATGAGAGCAAATCATTTGTAATGGTCTGAATCCTAACTGAAAATCCTTGCAGATTACATTTCTTTCTAAAAGGGAAAACAGTTGATTGTTGTTGATTTTGGTGATTTAACAAGTTTAGACAATTCTTCCTCTCCTTTATTAAAGATTGAATGGAATTGTTTCTCAGGGAGTCTATAAAATTACATCTCGTGATAGTAGATGTTTGCATGGTTATGATTTTCTCTTTAATAGTATCAATCTTGCAAGTAAAGAAATTCATGAAGTCGTTACTGCTGTTCTGTTTGGAAACGTCTGAATATGAAGCCTTATTACTCATTAATTTAGCCACTGTATCAAATAAATACCTAGGGTTGTGTTTGTTTTCTTCTAAGAGAGTCGAAAAGTAAGCAAATCTAGTCTTTTTTAAGGCCTTTCTGTATGCAATAACACTTTCCTGCCATGAAATGTTTTCTGTTGCAACATCCAGTTAATTCAAGTACTATTCAAATATCTGCTAATATTGACACAAATCAACACAAGGAGGGTGGAAAATGGTCATTATAGACAAGATTATGAAAGATATTGACTAACATTATAACTGGACCTAATGGGAAAGGAAAAAAAAATATAAACAACTGAAATTATTCTTTAAACAGATGAAATGTATTAGCTGTGTGTAATTTAAACTAGTGAGTCAGGGATCATGATTGAGTTCCTTTTTATTGCACTGTTTTCCTTATAATAAATCACATTAAAATGAGAGGCGTAGTATGAACATCTCATAATGGTATAATGATATCAGCATTATCTTACGCTTTCTTCCAGGACTTCAAAGAGCAGATCATTCATCATGTGGCCACCATCATGCTGATCGGTTTCTCCTGGTGTGTTAATTACATCAGAGCGGGAACACTCATCATGTTCATGCATGATTCGGCTGATTATCTACTAGAGGTGTGTAGAACAACCAGAGACAAAGACCCAATGGGACGTCAATGTGATAATGTCAAGAGAGTGGACTAGGATAGATGTTGTGTATGTTAGTGGTTAAAGATCTGGGAATATTAGTTGTGCAAATTAGCATATTAGAATGATTTCTGAAGGATCATGTGACACTGAAGACTGGAGTAATGATGCTGAAAATTCAGCTTTGCATCACAGAAGTAAATTACCCTTTACAAAATATATTTAATTAGATATTAGATTAGAGGTGCATTGTGTAATATTTCTGAGGATTTATTGACAGAAATGCAATATAAGATCCATAACTATGTTTTCAGTGGTGTATAAAGACCTTGCAAAATGAACCGTTATGTTTTTATTACCTTAGAATGAGACATTTATATCTCCATAACCGCGGGCTCCCCCTTCTATGGAGGTCGACATATTGTGTCGTCATGTTTCTACCGTACCGACAGCGAACACACAGCGCTACAGAGCGTGTTTCCTCACTACCTTGAAAAAGCAGTTTTCAATGGTGTATAAAGACTTTACTTAATGAACCGTTATATTTGTATTTCCTTAGAATGAGCAGTTTCTATCTAAATACACCGCGGATCCCCTTACATTGAAATGCGCCGCCATGTTTCTACGGTGGCCCTAAACGGACAAACGCATTTCGTTTCTATGTTGCTCTTCGTGCAAGGAAGCAAGCTTAGTTCAGCGAATAAAACACTGACACAATGATGAACAAGTAACAATAATATTTGCAATAACATATAGTTTTACTGAATAATTGAGTAAATATAATTTGTTAATTTATCCTTGTAAAGAATAGCAGTAACAGCGTCTGCTGTCTCAGACGATGACATATTTTCCTGTCGGCCACCGTTACTTTTGTTGGTTGCAGTTCGTAACCTCACCACTAGATGCCGCTAAAAATCCACACACTGTACCTTTAAATTAGATTGATTATATTAAAACAGCTTTTTAAAATTTCAATAAGGTTTTACAATATTGTCGTTTTACTGTATTTTTGATCAAATTAATTCAGCCTTGGTAAGCATAAGAGACTTTCAGAAACATTACAAAAATCTTATAGACCCCAAACTTTTGATTTGGGATAAAGAACTCATGGCATGTATATCAGT
Source organism: Siphateles boraxobius (assembly GCF_051911475.1). NCBI lineage: Eukaryota > Metazoa > Chordata > Actinopteri > Cypriniformes > Leuciscidae > Siphateles > Siphateles boraxobius. The sequence goes on along the minus strand of NW_027508722.1, from coordinate 5,598,104 downwards.
AGAAAAATCATTTCTGTCTCCCTCTATCTCTTCTATACACATCTCCATCGTATCATCTCTCTCTCTCTCTCTCTCTCTCTCTCTCTCTCTCTCTCTCTCTCTCTCTCTCTCTCTCTCTCTCTCTCAGTCAGCTAAGATGTTCAACTATGCGAGATGGAAGAACGCATGCAACTACATCTTCATCCTGTTTGCTGCAATCTTCATCGCCACACGCCTCATCATCTTCCCTTTCCGGTACACATCTCATCTGTCTCTCTCTCTATTTCTCCCCACACACATGTTGTCATCACCAGTTTCGATTATGATACAGTTGTTGTGTGTTTCTGTGGATATAAGCTAGATAATACTTTATAAGTAAAGCCAGGTGTAAAATTGTTTGATTGAGAACAAAGACAAAGAAGTAAGTGTGTGTAATACTGTAAAACATTGCGTATTAGAATGATGTCTTAGAAGGCAGCTGCCTATATAGGCAGTAGACAGAAAGGTAGCTCACTAGGTTTTAGAGCAGAGCTAATGTTACATGGCAGGAGAACAGTTCTTGCTCATCATAAAGTGAAAAAGCATGACTTTAATCAAAAACAAAACCACAAAATGATGAAAAATACTTTGAGTTCCTTATACCTATGGTCTTATGCACTGGATACCTTTTACTTGTGTTGTCTTATACATCTTAAACACAAGTTTAATCCTAAAGTCTGACCGAAAGAAGTCTAAACCGGTCTCAACATGTATATTCAAATAGGTAGGAGCGGGCTAATAGAGAAACATAACAGGAATTAAACATCAGAATAAACATAAGAAATAATATAGAAAATACATAAATGCCATTAATTCAGGAATATAATTTGCATTACAATACATTGCATTACAAAATAAAATTATAGAACAGCACCTTAAATTCACTGTTACCTCAAACAAACAACAAGAAGCAAATGATAATTCACATACAAACTGTTCAGATATTCAATTGGCTCTTACAGTTGGTGTCACATAACCAGGGCTTGACATTTTAGCAGTGGCGTGTAACAGTCATTCCCACTCGCCACATTTTACAGGCTGAATTTAGATAAATATATGCACAGCGGGTTTCTGAGTGAAGTTCGACATGCATGTTGGGTTACATGTTTCTTCCAGCGTAGAGCTTAGATCGGGCCCAAAAAATCAAGCCCGACCCGACCCGAGCACGTTGTGTCCGAGCCCGGCCCGGCCCGACACATTAACTGTAATTATGAGCCTGAGCCCGATTTAAACCGACCATTTTTAATATGTGGGCCGTTATAACCAGGGGCGACGACAGATCATTTTTTAACGCAGGTGCTGAATGCAGGGATTAAAGTTCTCCGTCGCTACGACGGATTTCCGTTAATTGCAGCGAGTCTATAGCCGCCTTTCCACTGCACACGACATTCGCATACGATTGTCGCATTTCGCCCCCTATTGTCAGTCGCATGGAACTTTCATTCCTATCGTACGCGGCAACATGGGAGAGAAGTTGATTCTCGCAGTCTCCGAATACCCCATTCTTTATGATATTACTCTTGAATCATACAGAAACGTCAGCAGGAAAAATGAAGCTTGGAAGAGAGTTAGCGAGATTGTCGGTCTGCCAGGTGGGTTTTGATTGCCAAATGTGCAGAATGAAAGCAAATCTTTGTCCCGCCTAAATTACCATCTAGCTAGTATTTCAATGCAGTTGTATTATTACACTTGGTTAACATAACGAACAATGCTATAATTTTTTTTGAGAATAAATTATATTTACAAATAATACATAATTATAAATTATAATTATATATTTTTTTTCAGACAAGCAAGTGTTATAGGCCTATTTGATGACCTGTCATGTTATACTATTTCATGTAGACTTGATTTGGGTGTGTACAGTAGTCATTTATAGCAAACAGCAAATTTACCAACAAAAGAATTGTGGGCAGTAAAAATATAAATTGTGGGCATATAGTATATATACAGTCGTGCTCAGAATGAATGGTACCCCTGGTAAATATGATAAAAAATGTTTAAAAAAATCTGCATCGTTTATCCTTTTGAACTTTCATTAAAAAAAAGTGGAGGGGAAATCACATTATGAAATAAATGTTTTTCATACATACACACATACATATACATGCACACATATGCCTATATATACATATTTATATATGTTTCTATATTACTGATTTAAGTTTGTACCTGAGACAAATTGCAAGGCGCTCGGCTGGGCTGATGGACTCCCGGAATGAAGTATCCTCCCTGGTAATTTTTGGGCCAACAGCCTGGAGAATCTCATCAAATTCCTCTCGTGAGACCCGAAAATACTCACGGAAATCTTCCCCGTTTTGGTTTAGACGCATCTCTTGCACTAAACGGTGATACTCGCCGAGATGTTTCCTCCGTGCCAGGTAGTGTTTTACCCACACTGATTTGGAGTATTTCTTTTTGCGTCTCCAGTAAATGAGTGCAACAACAAGAGCCTTTATTCTCTGTGCATTTACCATGGTTGAATGAATGAATGAATGAATGAAAACATCAAAAATGGCCGCCAATATTTTAGGAGGGAAAAGGAATACAACATTAAAACCAATAATATATATATTAAATTCATAATTGAATTTTATTATCAATGTCTTTTTTAAAAGTATTAAGTGTTTCGGATCAAGTTTTAAAAAAGAGTATGAATAATTCTCAACTTGCGCACACTGATTTGATTGGATTACATTGGAATACATCACATCCGGTCGGCCGGTCGCATTCGGTCTAGCCGCAGAAGTTCAGATATTTCAACGGATCCAAAGCTCAAATCGGATCCGAATTTTCCGCATACGCATATGATCGGAACTCCCAGCAGCTCCCGTACGACTCTCCATTGGAAATGAATGACTTCCGGTCCGACGTCTGTCGTTTGTCGTGTGCAGTGGAAAGGCGGCTTATGACGGATTTCCGTCAATTGCAGGGTTCCCGTCTGTCCTTAATGTCTTAAATTCACTTTTCATAATGTTAAGGCCGTAAATAGGCTTTCATTTCTCAAATAGTGTGATAAATGTCTTAATTTTAGTTTGAATAGGTCTTAAATTAAGGCAAGACGAGGAGTATTCACCCTGCTGAGGGGGATGTGATAAAGTCTGGATCGGAGCGAAAGCACGTTCCTCTATCCACTCTAAGCATTTTGTAATCACTTCGCTTATGGTCCAGTCCGGGTTTTCAATTCCCGCTCACGGAAAAACTGCTCCGTGTTCACTCAATTAATCTTAGTTTTGGAGAAGTGCATGTCAGGCTACAGCTGGTTTGCTGCGGTCCGAATCCGAGCGAGTTTGTTCCCTGCGCCCCCCGCAGCGTTGGTCTGGTTTCACGTTCAACTTAATTCTATCGAACCCTGGTGCGTTTGCGTGCATATTACGTCAACGCAAACGTGCACGGCGCATGATAGAAAACAGAACGCGGGTCAATATTGGCCGTTTCTCAATACCAATAGGCTACGCAAACCTCGGACTTGCGTCCTTGATAGTTCGGACTTGGCAAGTTCGACTCGGGAGAACGAACTCCCGAGGACGCGAGTCCGGTTATTCTGCAAACGGATCCGCGCCGATCTTGGTTTCGTCACTCATCTCGCTCTGGCTACTCCGGTTATCTTACGAGAGGTTCTCTCGTATTGCGTAAGTTTAGCTTACGCTACGGGAAAGATTCATCTTCTCGAGATACTGAAGCCAAAAAATTATCCTTAATTTTGTATAACTTGTCAACGCAGTGCAGCAGCTAGCAGACCTAGAGCAGGCCATCTCGCGTGCTCATTAGCTGCCCTGCGGGCAACTGCTGCAGCCTACCAGTGCGCCCGGCGTGACGTCACGCCCAATGAAGGGCGCCCGCGCCTTTATAGCGTCACAGCCCACCAGATAGGCGTGGCTTAGCGTATAAAATAGGGGCTGTAGGCTGAATTCTCTGATTTTTCGACTCTTCAGCGAGCTCTTCGCATCGCTGGATTTGAGAGAAGCCACCGCCGCCGTCGAACAGCGAACAGCCAGCTTAGGACAGCGCTGAGGAAGCCGGCCGTCTTCGCCACCTTCAGCCATCCGTGCGAGCTACGCTATCCGGCGACGTATCCTTTTTTGCAAATCATTCTAAAAGAGCAGCGAGCGTCTTTTTAAAGATGCCTCGCACTTCCTGCGGCTCGTGTAAAGCCCCGCTCAGCGCCGGAGACCGCCACCTGATCTGCGCTCTCTGCCTGGGCCTGGAACACGCAGAGCTCGCCCTCGCGTCCGGGGGCTGCGAGCTCTGTGAGGAGCTTCCGCTGTCGACCCTGCGGGCTCGACTCGAAGCGTTCAACACCACAGCAGTCACTCCGCCTCCTGTGGGACCGCGCAGAAAGAAGCGCCGTTCCCTGAGACAGCCGGAACCTGTGGCCACAGCGACGCGCTCGCCGGAGAACCTCCCTCGAGCCTCGCTCTCGCCTTCCCCACCTCTCCTCACTGACGCGCAGCTGCCGCTTGCGAGCCTCACTGCCGTCACTTCGGAGGATGAGTCCGTGGGACACGCCACAAAAGACTGCTGCTCTATCCTGGCATCAGACAGCGAGGAATGGTCGCTTCACTCCGCCTCCTCGTCAATCCAGGAATCCGCCCGTACCCGCGCTGGAGCTGACGCGGAACTTATGCGCCTGCTGACGCAAGCTGTCGACCGTCTCGGGCTCGAGTGGTCGCTGCCGAAGGAACCCGCGCCGAACAGGCTCGACGGCTGCTTCCTTCAAAGTCGCCGCCGCGCAGTTTCAGAAACCAGGCCCGCTCCATTCCTGCCGGAACTTCATGCGGAGCTGACGAAGTCGTGGAATTCGCCTTTTTCGGCTGGACTTCAGTCACAGGCCTCCGCGTCGCTCTCCCGAGTGGACGGCGCCGCCGAGAAAGGGTACACAGCGATTCCCCCTGTGGAAGAGGCGGTCGCAGCGCACCTTTGCCCGCCCTCCGCGAGATGGCGGTCACGGTCAGCCCTCCCGTCTAAAGCCTGCAGAGCCACTTCCGCCTTGGTCGGCCGCGCTTATGCCGCCTCCGGCCAGGCCGCGTCTGCTCTACACTCGATGGCTGTGCTTCAGATCCTGCAAGCCGACCTCCTCCGTGAATGGGATGAGAAGGGCCGGGACCCAGCTGCGGTTACGGATTTGAGAAGCGCGACGGATCTTTCTCTCCGCGCCACCAAAGCTGCAGCCCAGGCCATCGGACGAGCCATGGCCGCGTTAACCGTGACGGAGAGGCACCTCTGGTTAACGCTCGCGGATATGAGGGAAACTGAGCGAGCCACCTTTCTGAACGCGCCGCTTTCCCCCACTGGTCTCTTCGGCCCAGCGGTGAACGGGATTGTTGACCGCTTCTCTATGGTGCAAAAGACCACGCAGGCCATGAACCTCTTCCTGCCGCGACGCTCGAGTTCCGCCACAGGCCGCTCTCGCGAGAGACAAAGCCAGCCTCCTGTGCGAACCAGCACCCAGCGTCCAGCACAGCATCAGCCTTCGCAGCGACGTCAGGGCGGCCGCCCTAGATCGCGCTCAGACAGCCGTCGCAGACCGCCGCCCCCCAGAGGGCCTCGGCAAAGGCTCACGCTGAAGTCTGAGCACGCGAAGCCCTCCTAACAGCGGGAGAGAAAAGACGCGCGTGTCCCGCTGCGGCCGGACCGCCGTCAAAGTTCATTTCCCTGTCAGTCCCCTTCGAACAGGCTACTGCAGTGGTTCAACTAGCAGCCAACGAGCCGGTTTATTCACCCTCTCGCCTGCACACAAACGCCGTTTTCACGGCGACCCAGAGAAATCTCAAAAAGAGTATAATGTCTGGTCCGGCTCACGCCGTCAGTGTTTTAAGTGTAGTGAATGTGCCCACGCCCCAGTGTTCACCCCTACACATAAGCACTCAAAATCCCGTGTCACTCACAGAGCACACTCTCATAAAGCGCAGAAAAGCCGCTCGAGTGTTGAATGTAAGAAATGTGTCCACAGGTCTGTGCCCACTATCTGCCCGCTCTGTTACACGATCAAAAAAGCTTATGAACGTAAGTCTCGTGCCCGCCAGAGAGCGCTCACGCTTGCTAACACAAACCTTCCCCCGGGTCCCGCCTGTGCGTTTAAGTGTTATCACGAGACACAGGGCGTTAATAAAACGCTCCCCATCTACTATGATCGGGGCGTCAGATACAGTTGTAAATCTCGTGCCCGCGTGCGCGCGCTCACGCTTACAGAGAGCTCTCCCGCCCAGAGCGCTGCTCGCGCGTCAAAGTGTGGCAAAAGTATGTTCCCCATCCCTTATGATCGGGACATCTCACATAAGTCAGCCGGTCTCGGCTGTCAGCGAGCGGCCATTGCCCAGAACCGAGAGCGCGCGCGCCGCGCTCTCGGCTCCGGTTCAGTTTCACAAGCCCGCAAATGGCGGCGGTCTGAACCCGGAGGCCATTCGCCCCCTGGCGGCTCACATAGCTGCGTGGGAAACTATCCCAGGGATTTCAGAATGGGTGTTGAGCACAATAAAGCAGGGCTATGCACTTCAATTCGTTCGCCGTCCTCCCCGCTTTCAAGCCCGGACCGCGACGATAGTGAATGCGGAAGTAGCACACCTACTTCACGCAGAAATAGCAAAGCTGCTGTGCAAAGGGGCTATAGAAAAGGTGCCGCCTTCTCTGAGCGAGTCAGGCTTTTACAGCCGATATTTTCTCGTACCCAAGAAGGACGGAGCCTTCAGACCTATCCTAGATCTGAGATATTTGAACAAAGTGCTTGTAAAAAGACCGTTCAAAATGCTTACGACCAGAAAAATCCTCGCGCACGTTCGCCCGAGGGACTGGTTTATTTCTCTAGATCTGAAGGATGCCTATTTTCAGATTCAGATAGTACCCCGTCACAGGCAATTTTTGAGATTCGCCTTCGACGGTCAGGCATATCAATACACCGTCCTGCCGTTCGGCCTGTCCCTAGCACCCCGTACATTTACAAAGTGCATGGACGCGGCGCTCGCCCCCCTGAGAAGTCAGGGGCTGCGCATAATGAACTATCTGGACGATTGGCTGATATTGGCACAGTCAGAGACAGAACTACTATCTCACAGAACAGTGCTTCTCAGTCATCTGGAAAGCTTGGGTCTCACGGTCAACTGGACCAAGAGCTCATTACTGCCCAGCCAGTCAATTTCCTTTTTAGGAATAGAACTGGACTCGGTGACCATGACGGCTCGTTTATCGACACAGCGCGCGCGCCGTGTTCGCCACCTAGCCGCATCTTTCCAGAAGGGCAGCTTTCTCCCTTTGAAAACATTTCAAAGGATGTTGGGCTGTATGGCATCAGCTGCAGCGGTGCTCCAGTTGGGCCTACTGCGCATGCGCCCGCTCCAACGCTGGTTGAACGCTCGCGCACTCGCCGAGCCTGGGTGTCTGGCGGCCAGAAAATCAGAGTGACTCAGACCTGCATAACAGCTCTGCAGCCCTGGTTAGTGGCCGATTGGTACCAGCATGGAGTAATGATAGGAACCATCTCTTATCGGAAGGTCATCTCGACAGACGCGTCCAACTCGGGTTGGGGCGCGCTGTTCGAGGGCAGACCGGCCTTTGGCCAGTGGTCAGACCAGGAGAAGGGTTTTCACATAAACTGTCTGGAAATGATAGCGGTCGAGAACGCGCTGAAGTGCTTCCTCCCGTTTATACAGGACCAGCATGTTCTTGTCCGCTCGGACAACACATCTGTGGTATCCTATGTAAACCGTCAGGGCGGTGTCAGATCCAGAAATCTCTGCAATCTGACGGAACGCCTCCTTATTTGGTCACAGACGAACCTGCGCTCGCTGAGGGCGGCGCATGTGCCTGGCCATTTGAACGACGGCCCAGACAGACTGTCCAGGGACAATGTTCCCCCAGGGGAATGGTCCCTGCACCCCCAAACGGTCCAGAAACTGTGGCGCCTATTCGGCAGAGCGGAAGTCGACCTGTTTGCGTCAAAAGACAACGCTCAATGCCCGATGTTCTTCTCGAAGGACGAGGACGCGCTGGCCCAGGTTTGGCCCAGCCTCCCGCTATATGCTTTCCCTCCGGTCTCTCTGTTGCCACAGGTGATCAAGAGGATCAGGGAAACGCGCCACTCGGTGCTCCTCATAGCCCCGCGTTGGGAGAATCAGACTTGGTTCCCGGAACTGGCACGGCTGTCACATACAGCTCCGTGGCCGATTCCGGTGAAGGCAGATCTCCTCTCTCAAGCTCGCGGCACGATCTGGCATCCCCATCCAGAGTGCTGGTCTCTGCATGCATGGTTGATCAACGGGTACTCGTTGCCCTGCCAGAAGGAGTGATGAACACGATCACGCAGTCTAGAGCCCCTTCCACGAGAAGGCTCTACGCGTCTAAATGGTCGGTGTTCTCTGGATGGTGCACCGACAGAGGTCTGGACCCGCGGACATGCGGGGTGGCGCATCTGCTCACTTTCCTACAAGAGCTGTTGGATAAGGGAAGATCCCTTATCCACGCTCAAAGTTTACGTGGCGGCCCTAGCAGCATTCGCGGAATCGACGCACGGCCAGTCACTGGGAAGACATGAGTTGGTCATCCGCTTCCTTAGAGGAGCTAGAAGGATGAATCCGCCGCGCCCCCCGTCGGTTCCCATGTGGGATCTTTCACTGGTCCTCGAGGCCCTGAAAGCTTTTCCATTTGAACCACTAGACTCCGTGGAGTTGAAATATCTATCACTAAAAGCCATTTTTCTGACTGCACTGTCGTCAGTAAAACGTGTAGGGGATCTGCACGCGCTGACTGTCAGCGCGTCGTGTCTTGAGTTCGGACCAAATGACTCTAAAGTCATCCTCAGACCTAGACATGGTTATGTCCCTAAAGTGATGGGCACTCCATTCAGAGCGCAAGTTATTTCGCTGTCAGCTCTGCCAGCATCTGACAGCGAAAGTGATGTGAATCTCCTCTGCCCTGTCAGAGCGCTGAGGGTTTACATTACGCGCTCCGCCTCCTTCAGGCGTTCGGAACAGCTTTTCGTTTCGTTTGGTGGGCGCGCCAAGGGGCTTGCCTCCTCGAAACAGAGCCTGTCCAGATGGATAGTGGACGCTATAGCGGCAGCTATAGCGGCAGCTTACGCGTCAAAAGGCCTGCAATGCCCTCTGGGCATCAGGGCTCATTCCACGAGAGGTGTGGCCTCGTCGTGGGCATGGTCCAGTGGAATTTCTATCCATGACATATGTGTAGCGGCGGGCTGGAGCTCCCCGTCTACCTTTGTCAGGTTTTATAACCTAGAAGTTCCTGCCTTGCAGGCTAAACTGTTGTCAGTCTGAAAAGAGGTGTATTCTGCCCAGATCTCCTGCTCAGATCACGTTCATGACTCAGCTCTCCTGGTTGAGCTGCACTAAGTAGGGTATGTGCCATATGACTATACAGACCGGCGCGCTGCTCTGTATTCCCTATGTGTGCTTATGTACAAGTGATGGCCCGCGTGGCTGGCCACCTTATTTCTTCCACTTATGGGGTTCCCCTTAAGCTCGGGGTCTCATGTGGATGCTTGGCGCGCACGGCGTTGACAAAGTGTTCCCGTAGCGTAAGCTAAACTTACGCAATACGAGAGAACCTCTCGTAAGAGAACGATACTCGGTTACTAACGTAACCTCGGTTCTCTCTAGAGAGGGAACGAGTATTGCGTAACCGGCCGTGCTCACGCCACGAGCGACTTCGCTTCAGTCGTCGAAAAACCAGAGAATTCAGCCTACAGCCCCTATTTTATACGCTAAGCCACGCCTATCTGGTGGGCTGTGACGCTATAAAGGCGCGGGCGCCCTTCATTGGGCGTGACGTCACGCGGGGCGCACTGGTAGGCTGCAGCAGTTGCCCGCAGGGCAGCCAATGAGCACGCGAGATGGCCTGCTCTAGGTCTGCTAGCTGCTGCACTGCGTTGACAAGTTATACAAAATTAAGGATAATTTTTTGGCTTCAGTATCTCGAGAAGATGAATCTTTCCCGTAGCGTAAGCTAAACTTACGCAATACTCGTTCCCTCTCTAGAGAGAACCGAGGTTACGTTAGTAACCGAGTATCGTTATCTCTTTATGTATATTTTAGGCAACAATAAAATGAAATATGGTATAAAATACAACTCTGCCTCTTTTCATCAACAATAAAACGAAATATATACAAAACACCTCTTTTCATTTATAAATGAACATATTATCATAAACATATTAGGCCTATATGGCCACACAAATGTGGTTCAGACAACGCACATTGATTATCTTCACTCCATATATTTATAACAACACGCAATATAAAACACAACCCTGCTTCTTTTTGTTTTCATTTTAAAAATATGAAACATTATTGATCATTAAAACTGACAAACTTAACAAACAGAGACAGGGTTGTATCATTTTATTTTATTATGCATGTACACATACAAGAGAATGCATAGTAAAATATATAAAGAATATTTTATATATTTTAGAATATATAACATTACACAACCCTGTTGCTTTTTGTTAAATGTCAGTTCCCTTTCAAGGGAACTTCGAGCTGCGTCAAACGCTGCGGGAACGCCCCTGCGTTGTGCGTCATGAAGCACGTATGGAATCAGCCCAATGGAGAGATGAAACGTCATAGGCGGGTGACGTCATCGACCAGGAAACTATAAAGCACCCCAAAAACACAAGCGCATTAGCTTCTGTGCTTTCAGTCGCGCTACATGTGAATCTGTCCCTGTGTGATATTGTCTGTCTTACATACCCTGCACCACACAAACAATTTATCCCTATATATATATATATTGAGAGATTATGGCGGACGAACAGCAGTTTAGAAAGTGTGTTCCTCCCTGCTCGCGTTATTTAACGAGCGGGGATACACATGATCTTTGTGTTGTTTGTTTGGGAGTTCAGCATGCCCAGTTTGCTCTCGAGGGAGCAGACTGTGAGCATTGCGAGCGTTTGCCGTTAAGGACGCTCCGCTCCCGCCGATCGCTCTTTGAGGAGAGCGGTTCGGTGCGCGCTCCCCGCGGTTCGGGTCCCGCTTCTGCCGAGGCAGAGCGGCGGCGCTTATCGTGGGGATCGCAGATGGATCTCACAGCGGGGTTTGAGACGGGCTCTGCCTTATCTCTCCCTTCACCTGTGAGATCCAGTGCCTCAGTCCCGGGTTCGGAAGCACGCGCTGCGGTTTCTTCCGCTCGGGCTGAGGCACCAATGCTGCAGCTATCCAGTTCTGAGGAACTTGATGTTGTTAGTGTTGAGGGAGATGTGGAGGATTCGCCACCCCACACTCCTGAGTGTGATGAGCTTATGGAGGTGTTAACAAGAGCTGTTGAAAAACTTAATATTGAATGGCCAGTGACTAGACAGGAGTCTGTTTCTAAATCAAAGTTGGATGAGAGATTTTTGCCGTCACGTGTGCAGCCTCCACGCCGGTGCCTGCCGTTTTTCCATGATCTCCACACCGAGGTGTCGAAATCATGGAGAAAACCGGTGTCATATAGAGTGTTTAGTCCCCAGACTTCAACATACGCTAATATTATGGGAGCCAAGGCTCATGGTTATGGTGCTTTGCCTCGTGTGGAAGAGACGCTTGCGAGCCATCTCTCCCCCGAAGCAGCATCATCTTTTAAGGCACCGGCATTACCCACCAAGCCTTTAAGAAACACTTCGACTAATATTAAAGAGAGAGAAAAAGCTTTTCTTTTAGATGCTCCTCTTTCTCCCATGGGGTTGTTTGGTGATGCTGTGAATTCAGTTATCGATAAATTCCAAGAAGAAAAGAAACAAACTGCAGCTTTTAAAAAGTTTCTTCCCCTTAAAGTTCATGTCCCTGGGGCTGCTGGGCGGGAGCAGCCCCGGCCGTCTTCGAGCTCATCACATAGAGCGCAGCAGAGGCAGAGTGTCGCGTCTCGTGCTCCCCCTGCTGGACAGTGGGCTCAGCCGCGACACTCTCAGCCGAAGCCTTCTCCCAGTAGAACTGATCTGAGGACAGTTATATTGGCTAAGAAGGCTTCGGCTAAGAAGAAGTCCTGACGCCAAGCCGTTCAGGATGCTGAGGGTGGTCCCCACCGAGGCGGAAAGGTGTTCACCTCTTTTTACGGTGCCCATTCCTCCTCGGTGCCCTCAGGGGCTCGTTCTGCCAACCCCGCCTTTATGCCGGGGCACAGACGATCCCAGCGAGCGCTTTCCCGAGGGACGCTCGCTCCCTCTGAGGAGGGTCTCAGAGCGGTCAGACCAGTTGTTCCCTGCCGGTGCGCCGTTACAGGGCGCTGCGTCTGCTGCTCAAGTTACACCAGAGGCCAGTCTCGAGAGGCTGGTACCCTTAGTAGAATTTCTGGCAGAGTGGAAAAGCCTTCCAAAAATATCTCATTGGGTCCTGCAGACAGTAGAAAAGGGTTATGCTATCCAGTTCAGGTGTCGTCCACCAAAATTCAGAGGGGTTCTGCACACAGTGGTGGGCCCCGAGCAGGCTCTGGTATTGGAACAAGAGGTGAAAACGCTCCTTCAAAAAGAGGCTATAGAACGGGTTCCTCCTCCCAGTTTGGAGTCAGGTTATTACAGCCGATATTTCATCGTTCCAAAGAAGGATGGGGGGTTGCGTCCAATTTTAGACCTGCGCATATTGAATCGCTCGGTAGGGAAGCTAAAATTCAAGATGCTCACTATCAAGCAGATCGTGTCTCAAATCAGGTCCGAGGACTGGTTTGTCACGATAGATCTGAAGGACGCATACTTCCATGTGTCCATCCTTCCACAACACAGGAAGTTCCTGAGGTTCGCCTTCGGGGGCGAGGCGTACCAGTACAGGGTTCTTCCGTTTGGCCTAGCTTTATCTCCCCGCACTTTAACGAAATGCATGGATGCAGCACTAGTGCCTCTGAGGCTTCAGGGCATTCGTATTCTCAATTACATCGACGATTGGTTGATTTTAGCTCAGACCGAGCAGATGGCGGTTCGGCATCGAGATGTCGTCCTCGCTCATATCAGAAAGTTGGGGTTGAGGCTGAACGCAAAGAAAAGTGTATTATCTCCTTCCCAGAAGACCACTTTTCTGGGTGTCGTTTGGGATTCGGTATCGATGCGGGCGCGACTCTCTCCGACCCGCATCGCTTCGATTCTCTCAGCTGTGAAACAAGTGAAGCTAGGCCAGCTACTCACTGTCAAGCAGTTTCAGAGACTGTTGGGTCTGATGGCAGCAGCGTCCAACGTTATACCTTGCGGCCTGTTGTACATGAGACCGCTACAGTGGTGGCTCAGGACCAAGGGATTCTCCCCGAGGGGAAATCCGCTCCGCACGTTCAAAGTCACGCGGCGCTGCCTTCGTGCTCTGGTCATGTGGAGAGAAACTTGGTTCCTATCCAAAGGTCCTGTGCTGGGGGCTCTTTGTCGTCGCATAACGCTAACGACGGATGCTTCCCTCACAGGGTGGGGGGCGGTCATGAGTGGTCGCCCAGCCCAAGGTCTGTGGCAGGATCATCATCTTTCGTGGCACATAAATTGTCTAGAGATGTTGGCTGTGTTTCAGGCTCTGAAACACTTCCTAACAGACCTGAGAGGCCATCATGTGTTAGTTCAATCAGACAACACGTCGGTGGTCTCTTATATAAATCATCAGGGGGGCCTGCGGTCTCGCCGGCTTTACAAGTTGGCCCGTCAGATCCTCCTGTGGTCCCAAGGGAAGCTACTATCTCTGAGAGCAATGTATCTCCCTGGGTATTTGAATGTGGTAGCAGACTCCCTGTCGAGGCAGGGGCCGAGGCCAGGGGAATGGAGACTCCACCCCGAGGTGGTGGAGCTCCTTTGGTTGAGTTTCGGTCGCGCCGAGGTGGACCTATTCGCTTCCAAGGAGACCACTCATTGTCATCGGTGGTTCTCCATCACTCTTCCAGCCCCCCTGGGGTTGGATGCTATGGTGCAGCCGTGGCCGAGGTCACGTCTGTACGCCTTTCCCCCGATTGCTCTGTTACCAGGAGTTCTGGAGAGGGTCCGCCGGGATGGGGTCAGTCTACTACTAGTAGCCCCGTTCTGGCCGGCCCGAGTATGGTTTGCGGACCTGATTTCTCTCCTGGACGGTTCTCCTTTGGAGCTCCCGGTCAGGAGGGATCTACTCTCCCAGGCGGGGGGCACGATACTTCACCCCCGCCCAGAATTGTGGAAACTGTGGGCTTGGCCTCTGAGGGGGCCCAGCTCATAGACTCCGGTCTCTCAACCGAGGTTGTTGAGACCATTCTTAACTCCAGAGCTCCATCCACGAGGAAGCTTTATGCCTTGAAGTGGAAACTTTTCACTTCTTGGTGTGGAGAACACCTGCAGGACCCAGTTAACTGCCCAGTGGGTGCAGTGCTGGAATTCCTGCAGGAGCGCTTCTCCACAGGGTTATCCCCCTCCACACTAAAGGTGTATGTGGCGGCACTAGCTGCTTACCACGTCCCTTTCAGTGGAGTTTCTCTTGGGAGACACCCGCTTATAACTCGTTTCCTCCGTGGCACTTTGAGGCTGAGGCCAGCAGTTCGTACGAGGGTGCCGACTTGGGATCTGGCCATTGTATTAGAAGGTCTTTCCCTAGCTCCTTTTGAACCTATCGAAGAAGTTCCCGAGAAGTTTCTCACTTTTAAGACTATCTTTTTGCTTGCTATCTCTTCACTAAAAAGAATCGGAGATTTGCAGGCTCTGTCGGTTTCACCCTCGTGCCTGGAATTTGCACCTGGCATGGTTAAAGCTTTTCTGCATCCTAGACCAGGTTACGTTCCTAAGGTTCCTACTAATATTGTTAGACCTACGGTTCTGCAGGCTTTCTGTCCTCCTCCATTTATGTCATCGGACCAGGAGAAACTTAATTCACTCTGCCCTGTTAGGGCATTAGACGCTTATGTCCACAGAGCTGCCCTGTGGAGGAAATCAGAACAACTTTTTGTATGTTTCGGGCCACCCAGGAAAGGGTGTCCGGCGTCTAAACAGAGAATGAGCAAGTGGGTGGTTGAGGCTATCTCACTTGCTTATGAGTCGGCTGGCCAGCCTTCACCTTTGGTTGTCCGAGCTCACTCTACCAGGAGTATGGCTGCTTCTAAAGCTCTTTTGTCGGGGGTTTCCCTGAGTGATGTTTGTGATGCGGCTGGATGGTCTTCACCGCATACTTTTATTAAGTTCTATGACCTAGACTTAAGCTCTACCCCTGGGGCACAGGTGCTCTCGTCCTCTGTGCGCTAGTCTCACATGACGGTCATTTGGTCCTATGGCGACGTGGGTATTCGCGTTCCCGCAGCGTTTGACGCAGCTCGAAGTTCCCTTGAAAGGGAACGTCTCGGTTACGTATGTAACCCTAGTTCCCTGATAGGGAACGAGACGCTGCGTCGCTCCGCCATACTCCCGGCACTCCCGTTAGCGCTTCCTTCAAGCCTATCAGAAGCTAATGCGCTTGTGTTTTTGGGGTGCTTTATAGTTTCCTGGTCGATGACGTCACCCGCCTATGACGTTTCATCTCTCCATTGGGCTGATTCCATACGTGCTTCATGACGCACAACGCAGGGGCGTTCCCGCAGCGTTTGACGCAGCGTCTCGTTCCCTATCAGGGAACTAGGGTTACATACGTAACCGAGACGTTTTAATTAATAATATCCATAAAAGTATAAGTAGCCTAATATGTAGGCTATAAGAAGCTATACAATGAGAAATAAAGCAAACAATTCAGTCAAACATTAGTCAGCTCTCTAATAGGCTACAGAGTTAAAGTTAAATAGCCTAAATATATAAAGTTATGAAACTTCACTTTGCCCTCAGCCAAAACGATTTGCCATTAAACAAACTAGATATTAATATAATTTAGCATTGTTTGGTCTTATAAGATAAATAAAAACATGCACTGAAAAGTTATGTAGATGGTTGATTATTTGTCAAGCTAAGTAATTTTTTTTCATAGATTAAAATAGCTTTTAAAATATGCAAACTGGCAATATTAAAGCGGTTTAAAACATCTCCCCTTAAAACGATATTGGTCTCGACTATTTAAATAAAGTTAAAGGAATATGACTTGGCCTGAAAAAAAATTTCAGTCAGAAGAATTTTTTTCACTTTAATCCCTGTGAATGGGTGCTAGACCATTGACAGTGTGGAGCTGCGCAATTATATATATATATATATATATATATATATATATATATATATATATATATATATATATATATATTATTAATAAATGTGCAAAAAATGGCCACTTAATATTTAATATTCTATTATTTTAATTATCACAATGATAGTTTTAATTTTATTAAATTGAACTATTAGTAAATTCGGTGACAAGCGTGCCAAGAATTGATTTAATTTTATGATGAGATGCTCCAGTTCACGTGCTATGGTGAACACGGCTCGCCGGCGCCTCCATGTCATGAATATTGCCTGCTATATTTGCTTCTTATTAATGCTTCTTCTTCTTCAAGCAATTGGTTGATGAAAAATGTATTAAAATTAAGATACTCTTTATACAAAACGAAATTCACTTTAAAGAAAGGCTTTCTACAAAACAAAACATAATGAAGTGGTCAAAATCATGCCTGAACCACTCCATGTCTCCTGATATTGCGCATCCTCCTATCTACTCTGTTCACTTTCATAATCAACATAGATGGAAAAAAATAACAATATAATATTTTAATAAATATGAAACTAAATGTGCTTATTTAATGGCTACAACACATACAGACTCTAGCAGCGCGCCGCACTTGGACTCAACAAAGCCAACACATATGTTGTCACAGCCCACGAGTTTAAAATATTTCCATACCTCCGACTTTCCTTCATACTTGCTCAAAGTTAATTCTCCTGTTTTAATTTTTTCTTTACTTCTTCAAGCTCCATGTTGCACTTAAGCTACACAATACAGCACAGCGTGCGAGTGGAGGAGACGCTGTGCGTGACACGTGACGTGCTTGATCAAGGGCCCGACCCGACCCGACCATAGTGGCGGAAAATATCGGCCCGGCCCGCGGGTCGGGTCGGCTCGGGCTCGGGCAGAGAATCTAAGCTCTATTCCAGCGGCTCAGAGTGGTTCACAGTAAATGCTGCTCCACACAAATCCAGTCTCTGCATGTGCTGTTTGTTTAGGTTTCCAATAAAACGCATAAAGTATGACTCGAAGTGTTGCACTGTTATCATTTACATGCGTCTCAGCAGCTCGGTTGATAAACTCTCTCTGTATACTCTGAGTTTGGGTTGCTTATAATTTTCATCTGGAAACGCAACATCTGTCATTTCACCATCATTTATAACCCTAAGCCAACAAAGGAGAATACATTCATATTTTTTCTAAATATGCAAATTGTTGTTCATCGCTTTCAAAATAAACTATAAACCCTTGCTCTGAGTTTGCATGTTTTGATGTCCACATGTTCTTGTTCAAGAAATGACTGTGGCTGTAGCATTTCTATCGTAAAGAAATGTCCAGATAGTAAATATTAAGTGGACATTTGAATTAAATGTTGTTTGGCCGATATTAAACAAGGATTTGATAATGCTGTAAAGTGTAACAACAATCACCAGGCCGCTGCAGGCATTTGTTATAATAAATAATGTAAAAAAGATGATTATGTTTATATAATGTAATTACTTGCTTTTGATACTTTATTTTAAGCCATTTTAAAG
This sequence comes from Siphateles boraxobius, assembly GCF_051911475.1. Lineage (NCBI taxonomy): Eukaryota > Metazoa > Chordata > Actinopteri > Cypriniformes > Leuciscidae > Siphateles > Siphateles boraxobius. The sequence goes on along the minus strand of NW_027508722.1, from coordinate 5,580,511 downwards.
GGGTCCTATTATGCTTGTTCACTTTTTTTAACTTTAGTTAGTGTGTCATGTTTCTGTTTGAGAATAAAAAATATCTAAAAGGTTACAAAGCTCAAAGTCCACACCAAAGGGAGATATTTATTTAACAGAATTCACTTTTCAAGAACTACAATGAATGACTCGTTTGGACTACAACACATTTTTTTCTGGGCTTTGTGAAGTCATAATGTTACTCATTTAAATAATCCCCACCCACAGAATATGCAAAAACAGGGTGCGAGGCCTGGTTGAGCTGCATTAGAGAAGACAGTAGCCCCTTTCACACACACAGTCTTTACTGGTAAATTACCAGTAACAGATCATGTGTGAACAGGACCTCTTCAAAAATACGGGAATTTTTAACATTACCAGTTATATGCGAGGTGTGAACACGGAATAAAGATTACGATTACAGAACGCGCTGATGTAAGAAGTTATATGGGCCAATCAGAAGCCGTTGAAAGAGCAACGGCTCTGGGCCGTTCATAAAATTATGACGTGTTTACTCATCACTGTTTACAAATGTCTTCAAATTGGAGTGATTCTGAAACTAAAGCACTTCTCCTTGTCCGGGCAGATAAGGAGATTTGTCAACAAAAGTTAGTGATACTGTCACATATGATGAAATAACTAGACTTCTCCTGGAACAAGGCATAAACTTCCAGTTAATGACATCATCACAGAGTTTACTAGTATTTAGGAACTGATGTGTGATTGGTCTATTACCCGTAAAAAAACAGAACGCTGTTCCTTGTGTGATCAGCACATTTTTGAATTTACCGGTAAAGTATGTGGTAGGATTTTCCTACGTACCTGACTCCTAATTACCTGGGGCGTCTCCAATCGACACCCAAGCATCTACAGTCGACACTTAATAAATATATCTGGGGCGTCTACAATCGACTCCCAATAATATCTTTATAGCTCTGCGTCTACAGTCGTCTACTGGCTTCGAGTTCGCAATCCCTAACTTGTCCCCCTAACTAACTTGCTTCCCAGCAATAATAATCAAACAGACTTCAGCAAATGTCCTTTAAATGTTTTAATCACGGCTGGGAGAGTACTTGAGCAATTCTCGGAGCATCTCACCCAAAAAGAAGAATGCATCAGGTTTTATAGGATAAATGTAGACATAACAAAATAAGATCATCGTGTTTAACATGTCACCTTCTATCAATATGATTGGTTCAATTGGTAAATCAAGCCTCCACCTTTTTACACTCTGTTACTGGCATAAGCAAAATCATCTCGAATCATCAAAAAAAATAAGGGTTAAGAGTTCTGTTGATTACTCAATATGGCATGGCACAATGCAGACAGTATATTTTTGATATCATCATCAGTACTTCAAATCAAAAATCAATCAAAAAAGAACAGAACGGTTTTTGTACATTGTGTATCAAAGTGTTAGAATGTCAGGCCTAAAAGGGGAAGTAAAGCTTAGATGTTAGAATCTTGGTTAGTTTAAAAGATAGTTTATTATCTTATCTATTAAAATCCATCACAAGTTGTTCTGCCAGTTTTACGGTAATTTGCCGGGATTGTTCTGTGAAAGGGGCCAGTGTTGTCGCTATGTTAAAGAGACACTTTTGTAAGATGGTTCACCGCTCCTTAGGTTTTACTGTTACTGTTTGTATTACTATAGTTTCCCCACAAGTATCATGATTGTAAATTACAAAAAAACAATCACACCACTCTGAAACGTCCTGTGAAATCTGTGCTTGCAAAGTCTGTTCCGCATGATCCTCTTGTTTGTTAACATTGTTAAGTCTGAATCAGGCTTGAATTGGTTTGAAGTTGGCATCCTTAATATTTACATCCGAGTAGAGCTCGCGGTTATGGTAAGGGGCGTGACATTTCCCGAACACGCACTTAGTGGTGCCAATCACAAGACACTGGGCCAGCTAATCAATCACAGCACAGTTCACATTTCGGATGGAGGGGCTTCATGTAAATCGAAACTAAGCGGCGTGTTCGGGCCAGACTGGGGAGAGAGGTGCTGTAATAATATAAAATATGTGAAAAATTATGTTTTTTGAAGAATCAAGCATGAAAGCATATTCTAGTATACTACCTCAAAAACTCTATCAAGACTTCATAAATAGGACCCCTTTAAAAGCTATGGTTCTATTTTTACTACCACAGAAAACAATATTATCCAGTTACTTGATTAATCGTCAAAATAATCAACCGATTAGTCAATTACCAAAATAATAATTAGTGACAGCCCTAGATTAGTTAAAACATTTCAAAATGCACCCGCATTGTTTTGCATTTTGTAACGTTCAGTCGAATAAAAGACCATTTTTCCAATCATGTATCATCATTGAAGATTTCTTAAAAATAGCATTAAAACATTGTCTCGTCTTGTTCTCATGTATCATCTCATCTCGTGAGCTAAGTGTATCGTCACACCCCTAATGAAGGGTAATTTCCCAACAGCTAAATTGTGGCCAGTGAAAATGCTGAGTGGTTACTGAGGAAAAAATGTCAAGTCAAGCCGTCACCTTTATTTATATAGCGCTTTTTACAATACAGATTGTTTCAAAGCAGCTTTACAGAGATAACAGGAAAATAATGTCTTAATAATATGCAGACAGTATATTTTTGATATCATCATCAGTACTTCAAATCAAAAATCAATCAAAAAAGAACAGAGCGTTTTTTGTACATTGTGTATCAAAGTGTTAGAATGTCAGGCCTAAAAGGGGAAGTAAAGCTTAGATGTTAGAATCTTGGTTAGTTTAAAAGATAGTTTATTATCTTATCTATTAAAATCCATCACAAGTTGTTCTGCCAGTTTTACGGTAATTTGCCGGGATTGTTGTGTGAGAGGGGCCAGTGTTGTCTTAATAATATTGTTATTGTTAAATATAAAATTAAATGTTCCGAACTAAGCAAGCCAAAAGCCAATGGCGACAAAGGTGAAAAAAACGTAATGTCAAGCCCTGCATATAACTCATGTGTTTCTGTCTTTCTCACAGGATCATGTACTGCACGTGGGTGTATCCCGTGACCCTGTACCCCCCTTTCTTTGGATATTATTTCTTTAACGGGCTGCTGATGGTCCTGCTGTGTCTGCACATCTTCTGGGCAGCTCTGATCATACGCCTGGCCTTCCGCTTCTTGAGCTGTAATGTACGTCTGTGTGAATTCATCAGCACTTTTACACCGTTTTATCAGTAACAGTTAAACAGTGTTTCCGTTTATCTCATGAAAATAGTGTAAGGTAATGTAAACTGATAAAGTTCCCTTGGCCTTTGGAATGAAAAAATCCCACATCATCACACACCCTTCACCATTCCTAGAGATTGGCATGGGGCACTTTCCCTAAAATCATCTCTCAATGCAAATCATACCAGCTATTAGGCTAACTGAAATAACATCATGCCAATCTCTAGGTATGGTGAAGGGAATGTGATGATGTGGGGCTTTTTTAATTCCAAAAGCCAAGAGAACTTTATCAGGACGCATAGTATCCTGTATCCATGAAAGAACTGCCCTTTTAAAAATAAAAATCTGCTGCCTCTATGGAAATTTTAAGGAAGAACATTTATTTATTTATGATACATTATGCATTCACAAAGAAAATACGTGTCCTTAAAGGTTGGATTTATCCTCATTTTTTAATTAAGGCATTAAGATCAATTTCCAAAAGATGATTTTTGTACTCTTTTTAATCAACTTTAGCATGGGTGTGTTCACTTATGATAAGCACTGTATATATATTAAAAGAAATGACATAATTTAGATTGTTTGCATCACAACTGTTACTATATTTGGCCTCAGCACAGCTGAAACACTGGATTGACCAAACAGCATCCACGACTGAAACTCCTTATTTTTATTATTATCTTTATTATAATTTAAATAATTATATTGTAGGATCATTTCTTCTGTGACTTATGAAGAAGAATTCTTATGTGGGGGAAGTTTTGAATCTCTTGTTTTATTTATTTCGCTTTCTCAGCCTGTAGTTCAGAGTGAGAAAGAAAATTAAACAAAGACAGTGATGATGAAATTACACATTTGTAATGATGTAGTTTGAATTTAGTATGTTTAAAATACATTAACTTTAAATGTAATTTTGAATAACACACTACAGATACAATTATACTCTCAAGCACTTAATAAGAAACTTTTTTTAGGAACTGGACAGTCGGTCCGTGAGCTGTGTGAAAATCATTTTTGAATATCACACGTTTTGTTCCCTGAAACAGAAGTTTCTATTTGGGATGAACATTCCTCCCATTGGCTTTCCGTTTTTGTGATTCTCTCCTGTTCTTACTCCACAGTCGTCGGTTGAAGACGAGAGGTCCGATAGAGACGAGACCGAGTCAGAGGAGGAAGAGGAGATGAAAAATGGAGAGATAAAGAAAAACGGACCAGCTCAGAATGGTTACGCTACATATAACAACAACCACTCTAAGACAGAGTGACGTCCTGAGAGGACAGGAGAAATGCTCAAAAACACAAACTCTCCTGAAGCAGAACAGAGAGGAGTGAAGAACAGAGGAACAATCCCAGTTTTACGAACAGATAATCGCTTTGTACACTACAGAGTACAGACAAACACGCACACACACACACACACACTTACAGTAATGGTCATCACATGAACACAGGCACATCTATCCCAGCTGCCTTACAGGAGCAGATCACCTAAAAATCAATATCATTTACTGATGTTGTTCCAAACCTCTATGACTTTCTTGGAGTTATTTATAGCAGAACGTCCAGACTGCTCTTGCCTATAGAATGAAAGTCAATGGTGACCACAGTAGTCAAGCAAGATATTCAGTCTCTAAGCTGTTCGGACTTGAAATGAAGCGCTCATGTCGTGCGGACTTCTTTTATGGTGCATTTTTGTGCATTCTAGAGCTAATTTTATTGTATGGAAGAGAGCAGGTCAGACATTATGCTAAACTTATGTTTTTTATGTCTAAGAATAAAAAAGCCATGTGGGTTGTGGACAACATGACGATAGAACACTTCTTTTAGGTGAGCTGTCCCTTTAAATAGTGCCTTCCTTTGCCATCCTTTGCTCTTTTTCATGCCATGCTTTTCTTGTGCGTTTCTGCAATCTCTTTCCTATGGGATAAAAAAAAGGTAATTGCGACTTTTTGTCTCACAATTCTCACTTTTTTCTCGCAATTGTGAGTTTATTTCTTACAATTTGGACTTTATGACTCGCAACTGAGTTTACATTTAACAATTCTGAGGAAAACGAGAAATAAAGTCAGAATTGTGAGAAATAAAATCAGAATTGTGAGAAGTACAAAATAAACCCAAAATTGCAAGAAAAAAGTTTATATTTGACAATCTCTTTTTTTTTCTTATCAGAATTAAACTCGCAGTTGCAAGTTATAAAGTTTTATCAGAATAGCGGCGCTTGTTCCTGAAGGGTTTTTACCATTAATTCCCATAGGAATTTTTAAAAAGTCTTTGTTAAAGTCAGTCCCTCCAGAAAAACGCGATTATGCGATCGCTGAATTCAATGCATAAGCAGCCAAAGTCCGCATATTCATGCGGGGGCCGCATTTTTAAATACGCCGCACTTTCGTCGCATAAATTGCCAATTTCCGTGCAAAATATGCGGGGCTTGCATGATTTCATAATCCTCGCATTTTCATTGCAAAAGAGTCACATATATCTTAGCAGAAAGATGAAAAATGTTGCGTTTGCTTCACACAAGAGCAGCCATTTCCCCCTGTTTCCATGGGAACGTTATGAAGTGACGCAATTACGTGAAAGGATAGCTCACAGCTGAAGTTATTGCAGAGAGACTCACGGACGCGATTGGCATCTCACAACTCGCTCTTTATTCCCAAATCGAACTCGTATAACTGTCTGTCACACGTTCTACCGTGACATCGTAACTTAATAAACAAAATAAGATAAAAGAAGTAGCATCAAACAGAAATTACCGGCACACATGGGGTGTTCGAGGCGCACATACAATATAAAACTGCAGACAGTTCAACAGGGAGCGCGCAGCTCTTAAAGGGGCCACACCTTATTTACACTCGTTACAGTCTGAAATAAAACAAGATGAGAAATTAAATATTCCCAGCACTTTCTATGATGTTGTATGCTTTCTTATCATAGGAAGTAATAAGAAATGACTCTTTACATTAAGGTAGTAGCCTAGTGAGAACAGGGTGTTGGGGAATCACTTTTTTTCTCTTTTTCATCAAACCGCAGTTTTTGCAAGTTCCCGCAATTTCATCGCATAAAATTGCATAAATATCCCGCATATTCCATCGCATTTTTAAAGAAAACGGGCCGCATAATCAAGGATTTTTGCCCGCAACAATCACAAAAAAACTCAGCGTTTTTCTGGAAGGACTGTGAAGTGCTATAAGCCATGAACCAAGCCAGCCAGTTATAAGGTGAATAATAACATTACAAACTTTGACTTTAAGCACAAAAGTATTTGAAAACTTCACAGCTATAGTGACAGAAAGAACTACAATCCCATGAAGCATTAAGAACAGCATAATCAAATTAAAAATGATCGAGAAATATAAAATTATAAATGTTGATATATATATATATATATATATACTCTATGTATATACATACTGTATATACTATATATATATATATATAAAAGCGTAGGGATATTCGATTACATCATTCGCAGTGCTTTGTGAGAGTGGGCGGAGCTAAAGACATCTATTGGCGTGTTTTGCTCTGATTGGTGGCATTTTCTGTACAGCATAACAGGTCATGTAGTTTTCCACCACAAATTCCATTGTTAAACACTATTATTTTGACATAATGCAGACTGATGGCTTCAACAGAATCAAATACCATCGATTAACAACCTCGTAGGTCACAGAAGGTCTGTCTTTAAAGGTTTATAAGTTCTCCCTATGGAGAAAATGAATGGAGTTTTTACTTCCGTAATCCGACTGCATCACTCTATTGTGACATATAAACAATATACTGTATATTCAGTCACAACTGAAGTACATGTACATTGAATACAAAGCAGAATACTTTAGTCTTAAGGTGCTTTCACACTAGCGAAATTTTGCTGGCAAAAAATATCTCTATTGTCAATAGCGTCTATTGTCACACAGAAGTCCCTTAAATCAAGCAGATTTCTGTTTGTCAATGTGGCAAATCCATGTTTAATAAGCGTTGTTCAAAGTCTCTCATCCTCATGCGAAATTCCCGATTGCATGGATTCCTATTGAAATGACTGGGTTTCACCCACAAAAATTTGCCAAACAACTATACAGTGGGATTTTTGTTTACTTCTATAAATAAAGTACTTCCATCCATGTTTAATGCCATTTAAAAGTGCACTCAGTATGTTTTCCTCACTGCATTGCACTAAAGTGTCAGTATAAACCCAAGACGACTGCCATATCAGCCAGCGCATTATAGACAAAAAATTACTGAGTGCACCTTTAAATTTGGCTATTGTGCCAAATGTTACAAACTTTGACACAGACGGTGGGTAAACCAAAGGAAAACAATGCGTTACACTGCCTTAATATAGTTTACAGTTTTTGACAGGCAAACCACTACCATAAAGTGATTCCCCAATTTATAATATTAAACCCATATTTATCATTATTCCTAACACTGAGCAAACACATACGGGATAAAGTTGTGGCATGTTCGTTGTCACACAGATTCTGAATATTCAAATAGAAAGAATCTCACTCAAAGCGGCCAGTAATCTTTACATTTCTGAACAACGCTCTGACTAACCTGCCTTATTTTAAACATCTCGTTCACACTGTCCTTCTCTGATTTCATCATTCCTCCCTTTGTCCACTGTACATTGTTTCAAATGCTGGCGAGTCAGATTACAGTGTTATCTTATTTTGTATTTTTCCTGTGTTTTGTAATATGATGATATTACTATGGAGGATGTTAAAAATAAAATACTGAATGCGAGTCACACCTGATGTGTTTGTCTGATTTCTCTGACATACTAATGCTCATGTAAAGTTTTTGATTGTAATTTTAACTGTTACACAGTAAAATCGGCAGTGTAAAAATTCCAGTGTTAAAAGTTATAAATTTCTAAAGAGTTAAATTAACAATCTACAATGTTAAAAAGTACTCCCCTTCAGTGTAGTTACAGGGTGCTAACGTTACGTAGTGTAATTTTATTTTTACACTGAAAGTGCAAAAAACCGCGCCAAATTATATTGACTCCGCCCCTCGATGACTGATGCCTCGCAAGACGACAACGCCATTTTATCTTCATGCGACCGAGACGGTAGGTTGAATTGCCTTTCTCTTTCTAAAATTAAATAGTAAACTATGGTGGTGAACACATTTAGAAATGAGTAATTGCACGTTTTTGTATGGATTAAGGAAGCTCGTCAAGTTCATGAGATGCAGAAATGTAACGTTACAGAAGAAAAAAGAAGAAAACATTTCTCATGCCGATTTAATTCAAACTTTTAAAATAAATTTGTTGGAATGTGCTTACAAGTTGTTATGTATATATATATATAGCTTCTTTCATTTTGGTTTGTTGACAGCCTTCATGAAAGTAAGCATTCCCGCCTCCAGTCGCGCCGAGGCCTGGGTTTACGACGAGCCTGGCACTGAAGCTGATGAGGAGGTCTGAAGCAGCACAATTTGGGCTTTTTTTTCTGCGCAGATGAGAGAATTCTTAAAATGGTCATACATTTTATATATTTGTTTTGTGTGTATAAAAGTAGCTGTGATATACATTAAAACGTTAACAATTCCGTTTTCATGACGCATGCGAATTATTAACGCAGTCTATGTTTAACGTTAAGTTTGAATGACATAATCTGTATGTTGCTTTTATTTATTTTTTTATTGAAGAAATGTTTTACAGTAGTGCAAATATACATTTCTTAGAAATATAGAACATTTCCAAAAAAGCATCTATTATACATAGTCAAATTTGCACAGTCAAAGGATACAGAACGAGAACAAAAAAATAAAACAATACATAAATAAATAAAAATAAATTTTAAATTAAAAAAAAACGGCAGAGATATAGCTCATGGAACATGAAGGATCTCATCATATTTTTTCAGAAAAGACGTACATTTTCTATTATCGATTGTTCTTATTGATTTGATTAAATAATTGACTTCACAAAGGAAATCATTAAAAGAAGGAATTTTCTTACGAAACTTTTGCTTGTGAAAGTAAAATTTTGCCACAATGATAAGAAAGTTAACAGTAGACTCTAAAGATTTGTTAGGGTTTTCAAAACGACAAATTACATCCTTTACGCATAGATTACTAATCACATTAACTTTCGAAAAACAATAAGCACTTAAATCATTCCAGAAAATTGAAGAAACATTACAAGAAAAAAACAAATGACAGACGTCTTCAACTTCATTATTACAGAAGGTGCATACCTCAGCTACATCACAGTATTTGGATAAATGCGCATTACAAGGGTATATATTATGCAAAATTTTAAAGTGCACTTCTCTCATTTTATTGGGTATACAATATTTAAATGGTAGTAACCATGTTTTCCTCCACTGAATGTTATCTATTATAGAATTCCAAAAGAATTTTCCTTTTGGAGTACATAGATTTCTAGATTGAGAGAGTTGACGAATAAGTTTATTATTACAATCTTTACTTAAAAGTGAAACACCACCCAAACATAACAAGGATAAATGTCTAGAACATGCCTCATAGGTAAGGGAAGCTATCATCAGACATAATAAACCACTCGGAATAGCCTTTGTAACAGAGTTAAATTCTTTAAACGGGACAGGATATTGGTAGATATTCATAAAACTCTCATAGGATAACAAATCACCATTAGAGTTGAATAGATCTGCAATAAAAATTATGTTTTTATTAAACCATTTCTCAAGAAAGAGTGATCTATTTCTAATTTTAACATCTGAATTATTCCATAAGATGGTTTTATGGGGGGGAAAGTTGTGATTGTAAACCAATTTCCAGGCTAACAGAGCTTGTTGATGAAAACTAGCCAATTTAATGGGTAATTTACCAGTGGAGTAATTACATTTCATCAAAAAATAAAGGCCACCTACCCTTTTAAATATGTTATTTGGGATAAAATACCACATAGTGTCTGACCCAAGCAAGCATCTCTTCAACCAATTAATTTTGAATGTATTATTTGTATCGTCAAAGTTCAGGACTTCAAGACCGCCCTCACTTCTTTTGTTTGCTAAAATATATTTCTTCAATTTGTGAGATTTATTGTTCCAAACAAAATCAAGAAAAATTTTATCAATATTTTTGGAGGTGTGATTATCTACAGCTAAAGACAGGGAAGGGTACACAAACCTGGATAATCCCTCTGCTTTGGATAAAAACACTCTGCCTAAAATTGACAGATCTCTTTGTAGCCAACTATTAAAAATAAATTTAGTTTTGGACAGACGTGAAGAAAAATTCAGAAACTGTCTACTAATTAAATTTTTCGTTATATGAATCCCCAAATATTTCACTTCATTTTTAACTGGTATATTTTCAATTTCAGATTCTACATTGTCAAATAAGCAAATAATTTCACACTTGGATAAATTAAGTTTGAGTCCAGAAGCATTAGAGAAGGCATTAATTGTAGTCAATACTGGAGAAACTTGCATTTTATCTTTTAAGAATACAGTAGTATCATCTGCTAATTGTGAAATACGAATCTCTCTGTTAAAGATACTAAGACCAACAAAGTTATCATTACGCAAAATATCAATGGATAATGTTTCTACAACCACTAAAAATAACAATGGGCTTAAAGGGCAACCCTGTCTTATTCCGCGAAGAATAGGAAACCTTGGTGATGTTCGTGAATTTAAAATTAAACAGCTATCAATATCTTTGTACAACATTTGGACAGTATTAATAAAACTGGATGGGAATCCAAAGGCCCTTAAAGAGCTTATAAGGAACTGGTGCTCTACAGTGTCGAAAGCCTTGTAAAAGTCAAGGAATAAGATGATTGCATCAGAGTCAATTTCTTCTTTGTAATCAATAAGATCCAGAACAAGACGAGTATTACAGCTAATATGACGTCCCTTCATAAAGCCGGTCTGTGTTTCATTAATGATATGATGTAAATGTTGTTTTAATCTCTTGGCAAATATAGAAGCAAATAATTTATAATCAAAATTTAAAAGTGTAATAGGACGCCAATTATCAATTAAAGTTACATCTTTGTCCGGTTTGGGAATAAGAGATATCACTCCTTGTTTCATAGTGGGAATCATCGTTCCAGATTTAATACATTCTTGAAGCATTGAAAAAAAGGGTTGCTCAAAAATTTCCCAGAAGTGTATAAAGAATTCTAAAGTGAGGCCATCGCAACCAGGCGACTTCCCTTTTTTCAACGATTTCATTGCATCCCTAATTTCATTTAATGACACAGGAGCCTCACATAATAACTTAAATTCATCACTAATTTGCGGTATATAGTTCTTAATTTGATGTAGGTATGAATCACTTTGGTTTGCTTGAAAATCAGAGGAGTATAAGTTTCTATAAAAATTTGTGACAAAATTCTCTATTTCTTCCGGGTGTTTTGAAACAGAATTTTTAATTTGCAAAGCAGAAATGCTTTTCCTTTTAAAATTCCTTTTCTCAAGTGAAAAGAAATAGCTTGTATTTTTCTCTCCCTCCTCAATCCATCTCGCCCTAGACCTGACGAAGGCACCTTTAACTATTTTAATATATATCTGGTCTAATTCTAATTGCATGGTTTTTAACTGACTAATTTCTGTAACAGAGAGATTCTCTTTTTTGATTAAGTTATTAATGCTGCTTAACAAGTTAGCTTCTTTATCAGCATTAACCACTTTAAGGGCCTTAGCTCTATTAATAGCTAGTGATCGAGCTTTAAATTAAGAAAATTCCCAATTAGCATCATGTGACTCAAACTCATTTTTAAAAAAAATTTGTTTAACTAATCCCTTGATCTGATCATTAAATATTTTATCTTTTAGCAGAGTATTGTTCATCTTCCAGTAACCACGCAAGGTATTCTTCCTTTGTTTTGTTTGCAAATTCAACTTAATTACTAAGTGGTCCGAGAATGGAGCATAATGGTGACTAACATCAAACACATACTGCAGTATCTGTTGAGAAATCAGAAAATAATCTATTCTAGATTTAGAAGTTAGCAACTTATTACTCCATGTAAATTCCTTAACATCTGGATGATAGTAGCGCCATGCATCTGCAATATGGAGATGGTCACACAAGTTACAAATAATGTTACTGAGGCCCATTTTAGCAGGAAATCTGTCAGCTGAATTATCTAAAACAACATTAAAATCTCCAGCAATAATAATAAATGCCTGTTGATATTTCTTTTTTAAAGCTTCAATTTTACCCTCTAATGACAAAATAAGACTCTTGTTGGCAGAACTTAAATTGTGGCCATAAATATTACATATTATAAAAGTAGAATTATCAAGTTTAGTGACAAGAATAACCCATCTTCCTTCCGTAGAAACCAAGGACTCCACAATATCTCCATTAAACTTGTTGATCAAAATGAGAACACCAGCAGAATGATTAGAGCCATGACTAAAGTATACCTTATCCCCCCATTGTGATTTCCAAAAACGAGCATCATTCTCACAGGAATGAGTTTCTTGTAAGAGTATTAAATCAGCATTTGTTCTTCTACAGTATAAGAATAGAGCCTTTCTTTTAGTGAGATCTCTCAAGCCACATGTGTTTAACGAAATAATGCTCAAAGAATTATATTCCACGACTTGCATTTACACAAAGAAAAAGAAAAGAGTATAAAAAAAAGACAAGAAAAAAATTACTTGGAATATTGTTTGGATAATAAGAATGAAACCCAGAACAATAACAAGAACACAGAAGGTTTTGCTTACCGCTGTAAACGTGAGCTAACACGGAGGTAGTTAAAGTTAACATATATATTGAGTCTTAGGCAAAAGTGCAACTGTAAGGGAGGACAAAACTTACGATGCTGTAGGAACCACAACAGAATACAACAAACGTTAACGTAGGGCTGTGCAATTAATCGAATTTTGATTTCAATTTCGATTTTGGCTCCCAACGATCTCCAAAATAGTACAATCGAGTAAAAACGATTATTTTGCCATGTTCTGTTTTGCAAGAACAATCTTATTTTGTCTTGTGTTCTGAATGACTCGCGCACGCGCATATCCGCCCCTCCCGAAGCCATAAACTCTCTCAACCTATACAGTCATAAATTGCAAGCACAATAAACTTCACAATAACAATTGGCTAATTTAATATCGACGCGAGTGAGACCATAGACGTCTCTCGAGCTGTCGCGATCTCTTTCTGCTCGATCACTGTAGCGCCTCAGTTCAGGCGAACGGCAGCGCGAGCACACATGACCTGGTCGTCTGTTCCGCTTTACAGCACGAAACAAATCGAGAATGAACACAGCGAACGGCATTAACACTTGTCTGCTTGTCCGGGAAAAGGGGATTTTTAAGTTTCAAGTGAAAGAGTTTTACTTGCCCGACCGATCGAAACGCGAGATGGTTTTGATCTTATACAGTCAGTTTAAACAGAGATTGGTAATGGATAGTTTCTGGAAGCTGCGCTGGCTAACAGCACACACAATAACTCACAGAAGAAACATACTGAGGTAGAAATGTTGAGTTTTTTTTATTAATAATATATGATATAGTTAAGTAACATAACACGACTAAGGGCTGTTCTATAATATCACGATTGCAAATGTTACATTGAATTTAAAGTTTAATAAACAAGTAGCCTAGTTTATATGTAGTAACTTACATTTTAGACATAATATTGACTGGTTTTGTTCCATTTCACCGACGAAAATAGTTACAAAAGAAAAGCAACCCTAAGCGCTGTGTTTTGTTACTGAATGATTCATTATTTTGAATGAATCGTTTTAATGAATTACTCAATGATTCATTTATTAAGACGGTCACTTGACGCCACCTATTGATTTATTGTTTAAAAGGTATCATTGATTTTATTTTTTATTTTATTATTTGTTTAAAAATTAATCTTATATTATTTTCACAGTTGTAATTTTGCAGTGTAAATTAATTTGATTGATAACAGCCCCTTTTATGAAAACTGAATTTGATCAAATGTAAGAATTTGACATAAAACATAATTTATTTAGGTTTAATAATTGTCCTTTATAAAGGTAAATAACGCCCTGGTGACCCCCTCAACAAATTACTTTGTAAACATGTCACCTTTTTCACCACTTGTGAGTTTGCAGACAATTTTTAAGAATTGTTGAAAGGTGTCTTTTAATAAATGCAACACATTCCCAAAGTCATGTGAAATAATCGTGTTACATAATCGTGATTTCAATACTGACCAAAATAATCGTGATTATGATTTTTTCCATAATCGAGCAGCCCTACGTTAACGTTGCTCCCTGAAGGCAGACCGCAAATATCGAGTGTCCATGTGCAAATCAAGAGTCAAGTTCGATTGCAGGTGTTTCATGAATGTAGACTGTGAATAAGAGAAATCAGTTCACCTCTCGGGAATTAAACTTGAACGCTGTTACACCTCGAAGTTGTATCTCAAGGGTTAATTTCAAGCCTTTTCCCAGCAACAAAAGCATGGGGTCCCTTCCATGAAACAACCTTTCCATCCTCACGAGCCTTCTTGACAAGCGGCCATAATTTGGCTCTAGCATCCACATCCTGCTTGATCAACGCCTCTTTGATGCGAAACTTGTTATCCTTTAGAAAGCGAGAGTCTTTTGCTGCCCGCCATACCATGTCTCTGTAGGTTCGCATGGTAAAACGCATGATGATATTTCGGGGTGCTCCGTCGGATCTCCTTGGCCCTAGACGGTGTACAACATCGATTACATCATCCAATTTGTTTTGGATACTAGGGATCATTTTTCTTAGGATGTCGATCGTCACGCTTCTCGCATCTTCGCCATCGCGTTCAGGGACCCCTTGCAGTTTGAGATTCCATCTACGCGAGTACCGCTGCATTTCATCCAGGTTTTCTTTTAGACATACGTTTTCAGCTCGCAGATCCTTATTCTCCTTTTCAAGTTGAACGATCTTGACATCGTGCCTCATGACTTCTTCACTGATTTGAGAGACCTTTTCAGACAGTTTTTCGAGTTTTTCGCAAGAAACGGCAACCTTGCCGTGCGTTTCATCCACTTTAGTAGTTAGCTTCTGGATTGCGTTAAGGATTGTAGATAAAGAAACATCGTTCTTGCCTTTTGCATTTGACATATTCTTGGATGGAGTAGAGGAAACAGGCCCTGCAAAAACCTCTTCAAAGGCACCGACTTCTGTCTCAATATAAACAATCTCCAGGTCGCCCGACTCCATGCAGCTCTCTTCTTCCACGAGGTGTCCAGCTAATATAGCGCTTTCTTGAAGGGACTGATTCTTCCCTTTTTTGCCCATTTCAACAAGTCAAAAAATAAAGAATTGCCAAAAATAATCGATAGAAATAATCACACACTAATCATTACTCAAAAATTACATCTCATCTTGTCTTGTTAACTTTAAACTCCTCAAACTATTTGGACGCTTAACTAACGTGACTATTCACACCGCTGCCATCTTGGCCTCCCCCTATATGTTGCTTGTTCTTAGCAGCACTGAATATAATGTCGTCATATCTGCGTCAAGACACAAACTTCCTAACGTTACCATCAAGTTTTTTTATGACAGTTAAATTCAAACATTGTGAAAGTGAGTTAAAACTAATCTATAAATCCGTCTGTCTTCCAGTTCAGTTTACAGGTATTTGCGTGAGCACTGGCAGAGCATACAGGTACTTTAGCTTGAAATCAGTCTTTATCAATTCATACTGCATGTTATTGTAAATTATGTACTAACTATTTATCTGTTTGTATTTTATTAATATGAATCTGTATTTTCTGTTCACATTATAAATACCATTAACAAATTATGGGTCAAATAAATTCTAAACAACATGTCTTTAAATCGAATGAAGGAAGCTCCTCTTATGAGATTGCAACAGAAGTGAAGAAAGCAACAGAATGCTGAAGATTAATCCATAATTGTGAGTGTCATTATATTGTATTATATGTGCAGTACAGATTTTAATACATGACAAATGAACATGAAAATCTAAACATAACTGGGCAACCACACAATGCCTTTGTTCAGACCTGGAATTTACATGTGTCGTTGGTAATTGATTTGTCTTGATTGTCAAAATGGCATAGTGATTGATGTGTCATCATGAATTGTGTAAATTCAATATATTAAACTGCAAAAAGTTAAAGGGCTAGTTGACCCAAAAGTGTAAAATTGTCTTTTCTCATCCTCATGTCATTCCAAACCCGGAAAGACTTTCGTTCATCTTCGAAACTCAAATGAATGTATTTAAATCTGAGTGATTTCTGTCCCTCCATTGACAGTCCACGCAACTACCATTTTGACGCTTCAAAAAGGTCATAAATGGTTCATAAAACTAACCTATATGAATTGAGCGGTTTAGTCCAATTTTTCTGAAGAGACTCGATCACTTTGTGATAAATAGATTGAATTTAGACTTTTATTCACATACAACATTAATCAAAAACATAAACAGAAGAAAAATAAAATTTGGACTAAACTGCTTGGTTCATATGGATTAGTTTTAAGATGTCTTTATGAACTTTTAAAAGCGTCAAAGTGGTAGTTGCGTAGCTGTCAGTGGAGGGACAGAAAACTCTCAGATGTCATCAAAAAGATCTTCATTTGTGTTTCAAAAACAAAAGAAAGTCTTTCGGGTTTGGAACGACATGAGGGTGAATAAATTACAGAATTACATTTTTTGGGTGAACTAACCCTCTATTAAAAGAATGTGGCCTAGACCTCATCAGAACAATCGAATCTCAATGCATCTTGGGGGCGTTTACACCTGTAGTTCGAGTTGTTCACTTGTGCGTCACCCAAGACGAATGTTAATGCCAGGTGTGAACGGCACTACTCTGCCCGGCTCTGAGAGAGATTGGGTTGTCATTTTGCTATGTAACTGTTAATGTTTTTTTGGATTTTTGGTTAGAAGACTTCAACTAAGTTCCTGGAAAGGCTTCTCCCAAGAGCTTCAAGGACCTGATTGACTCTGCAGAATCTGTTGTGAAAGATGATGAAACTGATGATTCAGGTTAGACTATAATTCAGAATAAGATTATCTATATGCACACATGCATTTTTTGCTGAAGTTGTCTCATCTGTAATTTAGAATGGGGCAGCGATCTTGCATCAATTTGTCTCCTCCTTGATTTGATTCCACCATCACCACAAGGCTGCAAGAGACCTGGAAAGATGTGCTCATATCCAGCTGAAAAACACCTGGTTGTCTTCAAAAAGGTAAATTTGGGCATTTCTGTCACTATTTATTGTCTGTCTCAAAATATTGCCATTTGGGTTGATTGTATTGTGGAAATCGTCTCGGTTACGTATGTAACCCTCGTTCCCTGAGTAGGGAACGGAGACGTTACGTCGGATGACGACGAATGGGGGTTTCGCCTAGAAAGCCAATCATCTTCGTGTATTACAAAACGAGCCAATGGCGATGAAATGCCATGGGTCTGCGGAATTTGCATAGCGTATCTCCGCCCCACCGCGTGGGTATAAAAGGAGGACGCCAGCAACATGCAGATGTCTTCGCTGAGGAGCCGAGACTGAACTCAGGCGTCTACCCAGCGGTACAGCGGAAGTGGCAGGGAGACGTAACGTCTCCGTTCCCTACTCAGGGAACGAGGGTTACATACGTAACCGAGACGTTCCCTTTCGTAGTCACTCCGAGTTACGTCGGATGACGACGAATGGGGGTCCCCGTGAAATCACGCCACCTTCACAGCTGTCTTCCAGTGCCCTGCGAAAGTCTGATCCCCCTGTCGTGATACTGGCACGGACGAAGGAGTCCTACTTAACACAGGAATACCAAGGTACACTGGGAAGCATATCTCAGAGGAGATATGCCGCAGCATGCCTACCCGTAGGGAGGGCTTAAGAACACACATATGGCCGGAGGGCTTCATATGGAGGAACGCTGGAGTGACCAGCCCGAGGGGTGGCAACTTTCAACTCCAGGAGATGCAAGGTGGCTTGCCAAGGGAAAGACACATGCTCAAGGAGGCTTACAGTGGAAATACACATGTGGGGGTTACTCAGGGGAGGAACCGTGCACACGGAGGCACCTAGCCGACACACAGGCAATAGACACTGGCGCCAGCGTCAACAGTGCTGGAGGAACTCAGGGCTTCAGAGAGGAAAGCTCACCTGCGGAATATCGCACGTATCCAGTCCGTGGAGTGGAATGGCGAGCAAGCGAAGACACCTGAGCGGGTCCAGTACTAGCTAACTGAAGCGAGTACACGAGAGGACACAGGCTCCACTCGGAGATTATAAAATCTGGCGAATGTGTTGGGTGTCGCCCAGCCTGCAGCTCTACAGATGTCTGCCAGCGAGGCGCCATGCGCTAGAGCCCAAGAGGAAGCCACACTCCGGGTGGAGTGGGCTGTCACACCAAGGGGGCACGGTCGGCCTTGCTATTGGTAAGCCAAAGCAATGGCGTCCACTATCCAGTGGGACAACCTCTGCTTTGAGAGAGCCTTTCCCTTCAGTCTCCCACCATAACAGACAAAGAGCTGGTCTGAAGTCCTGAAACACTGCATCCTGTCTACGTAGGCACGGAGGGCGCGTACTGGACAGAGCAGTGCCAAGGCTGGGTCTGCCTCCTCCCGGGGAAGCGCTTGCAGGTTCACCACCTGGTCCCGGAAGGGGGTGGTGGGAACCTTGGGCACATATCCAGGCCGGGGTCTCAGGATCACGTGAGAGTGACCGGGCCCGAATTCCAGGCACGCTTCGTCAACGGAGAATGCGTGTAGGTCCCCTACCCTCTTGATGGAAGCCAATGCAACCAGGAGCGCTGTCTTTATAGACAGGAATTAAGCTCAACTGATTGCAGAGGCTCAAGGGGAGGCCTCTGTAAGGCATTTAACACCACAGAGAGGTCCCAAGAGGGAAAGAGAGGAGGGCGAGGATGATTCAGTCTCCTAGCTCCTCTCAGGAACCTGACGATCAGGTCGTGCTTCCCCAGAGACTTACCTTCAACTGCTTCGTGATAAGCGGCGATAGCGGCCCCATACACGTTCAGGGTGGAGGGAGACAGCCTTCGCTCCAGCCCATCTTGCAGGAAGGAAAGCACGACAGTGATCGGGCATCTCCTGGGGTCTTCTCGGCGAGAAGAGCACCAGTTGACGAAGAGGTTCCACTTCAACGCATAGACATGTCTCATGGACGATGCTCTAGCGGAAGTGATGGTAGCCATCACCGCAGGTGGCAGGGTACTCAAACCTGCCTTGTCCCGTCCAGGAGCCACACGTGGAGGCTCCACAGATCGGGTCGAGGGTGCCAGAGGGTGCCCCGTCTCTGAGAAAGGAGGTCCTTCCTCAGAGGAATTGGCCAAGGAGGTGCTGTCGCGAGGAGTATCAGTTGGGAGAACCAGGTCCGGGTGGGCCAGAACGGCGCAACCAGAATGACCTGCTCCTCGTCCTCCTTGATCTTGCACAAGGTCCGTGCGAGAAGGCTCACTGGGGGAAACGCATATTTGCGTGGGCCCCACGGCCAGCTGTGCGCCAGTGCATCCGTGCCGAGAGTGCCCTCGGACAGGGAGTAATACAGGGCGCAATGGGATGAGTCGTGGGAGGCAAACAGGTCTATCTGTGCGTCCCCGAACTGGTCCCAGATAGCTGGACTGACTGGGGATGGAGTCGCCATTCGCCGGGAACGGGCCGAAACCGTGACAGCTCGTCGGCTGCAAAGTTCCGATCTCCCGGAAAATAGATAGCACGAAGGGATCTCAGGTGCTTCTGACTCCATAAGAGAAGGTGGCGTGCGAGTTGCGACATTCGGCGGGAGCGTAGACCACCCTGACGGTTGATGTACGCTACAGTCGCGGTATTGTCTGAACGGACTAGTATGTGTTGACCCTTGAGCAACGTGCGAAAACGGTGCAGGGCAAGGCGTACTGCCAGCAACTCGAGGCAATTGACATGCAGAAGGCGCTGGGGTCCTGTCCAGGAGCCCGCGGCAGCATGTCCGTTGCACATGGCGTCTCAGCCCGTGGAAGAGGCATCTGTGGAGACAACAACATGCCTGGAAACTCGTTCTAGGGGAACACCGGCCCGTAGAAAACTGAGGTTCCACCACGGGGTGAAGGTCTGACGGCAGGTCGGAGTTACTGTAACTCGGAGTGTGCCATGATGCCATGCCCACCTCGGGACTCGATCGCGAAGCCACAGCTGAAGCGGTCTTATATGAAGCAATCCGAGCGGCGTTGCCGCGGCTGCAGATGCCATATGCCCCAGGAGCCTCTGAAACAATTTCAGTGGGACCGCACTCTTGCCATCGAACTGTCGAAGACAAGTCAGCAGTGAGTGTGCGCGCTCACTCGTAAGCTGCGCCGACATAGCGACCGAGTCGATCTCCATACCGAGAAAAGAGATCCTCTGCACGGGGCAGAGTTTGCTCTTCTCCTAGTTGACCCGAAGGCCCAGACGGGCTAGGTGCCGGAGCACTAAGTCTCTGTGTTCGCAAACCTGATCTCGAGAGTGAGCCAATATTAGCCAGTCGTCGAGGTAATTCAGGATGCAAACCCCGTGTTCGCGTAGGGGAACAAGGGCTGCCTCGACGACTTTCGTAAAGACGCGAGGGGACAGAGCCAACCCGATTGGGAGAACCGCGTACTGGTATGCCTGCCCCTCGAAAGCAAACCGGAGAAACGGTCTGTGTCGAGGTAAAATGGAGACATGAAAGTAGGCGTCCTTCAGGTCTATCGTTGCAAACCAATCCTGTGGCCGCACGCATTCGAAAATGCGTTTGGCCGAGAGCATCTTGAAAGGCAGCCTGTGAAGGGAGCGGTTCAAGACGCGCAGATCCAGGATCGGCCGTAACCCGGGTCTTCTTGGGGACAATGAAGTACGGCTGTAAAACCCTGACTTCATCTCGGCTGGAGGGACAGTCTGGATTGCACCCTTCGCCAGCAGGGTACCAACCTCCGCTCTCAGATAGGGGCATTGCCACCGACCATAGTGAAGCGAACTCTCCTGAAGCGGGGAGGAGACCGTGCGAACTGAATCGCATAGCCGAGCCTGATAGTTCTGGCGACCCAGCGGGACAGGCTGGGAGCTAACCAAGCTGCCAGAACTGAACCAGCGGGGTCATGCGAACCACAGGCGTCCCCCAGAGGGGCAGCGAAGCGGAGTGACCGGCCCAGGCGAGGGTGGCATAGCGGCCCGGTGCGGGGGCGCGGTCATGCTCCGCGTCCTGACAGAGGAGACCAGGGAAGGACCAGCGTTCCACGGGGGTCTGCTCTGCCAGGGGTCTGGCGACAGAGGGGGACAGGGGCGAAGCGGTCCGTGGACGGTACGCCATGTCAACCGCCTCTGGGTCAGAGGGGGACGAGGAGAGCACGGCTTGTGGGCGGCGCTCTGTGTCGTCCGAGAACTCTGTATGCTCAGAGACGAAGAGTCTGTTCTTTCTGAATAAGGATTCTTCTCCAGCCCTCCACCGGGGAAAGGAGTGACCCTGCTACCAATTCCTGGAAAGAGCTGAGACTCATCTCTGAGCAGCCCATCTCAAAAGTGCCACTTAACCGGCGTTTTAGCGGGTGGCGGGGCTGGAGAGGGCTGTGGCATCCCCCCTACGGACTTCCAGAGCCAGGCCTGGTGAACGGGCGGGGTTGGAACCGTGGGAGGGAGCCTTCGGCGGTGGGCAGATTGAGGGATCTGAGCGGACGGCGGGGCCGTCGGGCAGAAACCTCAATCTGCTCACGGGCGGTTGAGAACTGTTGGGCAGAAGCACTCAACCGCACCGCCGAAGAGGCTGACCTGGGAGATGTGGGTGTCGAGCAGACGGGTCCGCCCGACACCGTGCACATCAGACCAGTCAGCCCCAGACTGGTGAACATCACCTGACTCCGAGAGCGTACGGCCACCTTCGTCGCTCGGAGAGCAAGGTCAGTGGCGGCACGCAGCTCACTGAAGAGCCTCGGGTCAGTCCCACCCTCCTGCATGTCCATGAGCATCTGGGTCAGGTAGACCAGCAGAACGGTCATGGGATGCAGTGAGGCAGCTGCCTGTCCTGAGGCACTATAGGATTTCGCCACAGATAGTGTAGACGAAAAGAACTACAGGCTTTGGACGGGTGCTTAGGATTGCGCCGGGAAGCACTCTGAGGACATGGTAGCATGGCAACAGAGCGTTCAACCGGGGGAACCCCAGTGTACCCATGGGCAGCAGCCCCTGAGGGGAGGAAAGGCGGATGAGACCAACGAGAGGACCCGTGATCTCATCATGCACGTCCAGGAGGAAAGATATTGGGGTTTGCCGTGGACGCGTCGGCGGCCTTACCCAAAACCAATCGTCCCGGGAAAGCATGGCCGTCATCTCCGGATCAGACTCAGGCACAGCCGTATGCACACCAGAGGGTGGCAGCTGTGACGAGTCGTCATTTCCAGAAGAATCAAGCCCATCTAGTGATGCTGCTACAGACACAGCATCATCCTCTGTAGCTTCAAATGAAAACACACGGGCCACCCGAGGGTAAACTCGTGGAATCATCAGTTCGCTAGCGGGCACCGTCATTAAAGAGGGGGGGCTGGGGCGTGGACAAAGAGTCGGCGCCTTGTTCCAGACCAACACCCTCAGGTCACCCTGGCCACCAGCCGAAGATCGGGTGGTGGATGAGGGGACTCTCACTCTTGCGAGTTCACCGAGTCTCGACCTATATATGACGCGATGATCACGTTCTGAGAGAGAACATGAGTCATCCACGAGCGCTGTTCAAGCATGATCAAAGCCCAAACACACTAGGCAGCGCTCGTACCCATCAGAGTCCGATACCAGTCCGCTGCAATCAGAAATGCACGGGTGAGCCGTCTTTAAAAAGACGTGCCGCGTGCGAGCTCTTTTATGAGAGGAGAAAAAACTCTGCGATGTTGAAGCGCACAGGGAGACACACACATACTGGCAGATCACTGCACAGATCAGCAGGCACTGTGAGCTCGCTGCAGATCGCCGTCACACCAACACCGGAGAGTTCGCTCGTCTCGAAGAGAAGATGATGTCACTGAAACTCAGAATTTGGCTCGTGGAGTGAAGAGAAGCTCTTGGCTCCGAAGCGAAAACATATCTGCTTGTTGCTGGCGCCCTCCTTTTATACCCACGCGGTGGGGCGGAGATACGCTATGCAAATTCCGCAGACCCATGGCATTTCATCGCCATTGGCTCGTTTTGTAATACACGAAGATGATTGGCTTTCTAGGCGAAACCCCCATTCGTCGTCATCCGACGTAACTCGGAGTGACTACGAAAGGGAACTATAAAGACGGCCAATTCATACTTTCCAGTCACGTGACTACCATGGATACCTGGCGGGCAACAAACGCTGAAAAAACGGCAAAGTTCCAATACTAGCCTACAATCAATTATATAGTGAGGCTATTTTGTTTCCATAGCACATTAACAAAACGTTTAATGAGACTAATAACACTAAAACAATACAATTACTAAATATTAATAATATCACTAAAATGACGAAACGATCCCGAGCGAGCTGTATATCATTTTAGTGATATTCGCTATACCGTTATATCCATCGTCGTCTCTGAGAGAACGCGGCGTTAATGCAGCGACAGATGCTGAAAGCTCAGTCCGTTTCTACTTTCACTTTAAGGGAGTGAGCGTGTTTACATGCACGGTCTTAACCCGATTATGCTGAATAATAGTGTATCCAATCGTACAACAACTATCTGGCATGTCGTTTACACCTCAAAACACCAACTTTTGTATATTAAAACTGGCGACGTCCTGGCAAGATCCTTGATTAGTTTACTGGGTTTCCTTGCTAGAGAACGACATTCTTGCCCGCCAGCCAGCACTTGTGACGTCACGTGCAAAGTATGAATTGGAGAGCTGACTTTGATTTGTTATTTTTGTCTTTGGCAGAGACCAGCATACAAAAACACCTTGATTGCATTGAACCGACCACACAGCATACCTGCTCGCTGCCGGTGGCAATAAACTGAAATACTACTACTAGTACCTGCTCGCTGATGGGACAAAGAGGAACTGCATTCATGGATGGTACACAACAGTCGAAAAGTAGTTTTCTGCAATCTTGTTCAAATCTACCTGTCATATTTGTTCATGTCTTGGCAAATTGGATGATGTTATGCTTTTTTAATATATATATATATTTTTTTGCTTTTTCTTTGCAACTCCTCATGAATGTGATAATTTGACTTTTTCACATCTGGCATATGTTTTAAAGGAGCCACTTTGCCCATTTGTTGAATAAACGTTGGATTTGTACATCTGTCTGAAGACTCTTGATTTTATGTCTGATCTTGTACATTAACACTGTAATAGTGTAAATTGTTTTTGCACTGAACAGAATACCTTATAAATGACACTTATAGTGTAATCCAATGGATTTAAATCAACACCAGGGGTGTTAAAACCCCATAGTGTAAAAATTGTAAGTGTAACACTTTACACTCGCAGTGTAATTTTTCTACACTGTAAGGTGCTATATTAATACTGTAAATTCAACACTACAAACAGTGTACTTTTTACTCTAGATAGAGTGCGACCATATATGATCCGGAGTAGTGTTAAAATTAACACTTTAATAAAATAGGTATGTTGCCATATGGCAACATTGTGCGGTAATGGAACAATATTTTGCCCATTCTAATGCAGAGTAGCTTTGTTAGAATGACAATGTATGGATGCACTGATATAGTTGGATGGTTGTATTCTACTCATATATTTATATATATTTTTATATATTTATAAAGTAAAGTATAAAAGTAAAATATATATCCGTCTTGACTGCTTTGATCACTGGCCAGAGATGGGTGCACCAAAAGGAAGGTGCAAGAATCCTGGCTGCAAGGGCATCGTCAGAGGGGTTTGCTCTAAGTGCAAGGTGCACCTCTGCTTAAAAGGTGGGGTATGTGATTTGCAAAACGGCCGGCAGATTTTGAAAATACAAAACTCAAAAGGTCCTACCTTCTTTCCTCCAACGCTGGCCCTGACTCCACCCACTCGAAGAGGGGCATGGGGGAGGGGGGTATGGTACGACCGTTTGATTGACGCACTTACTGTCCAATGATTCTAGGTGGTCTTGGAAATGATTGGCTGTTTTTTCGAGTCCTGCCCGTTCCACAGATGATTAATTTTTTTTATTTTCATGTCAGTGCTTCTAACTCAGTGGCTGTAAGTGGGTTAGGAATAGGATTTCAAGTGATTTTTAAAAAATGGTCAAAAAAGAAAATCACATACCCCACCTTTAACAGAGAGAACAACTGCTTTAAGGCGTTTCACATCGAGTAGTTTAACTTGAACAGTTCTTATGAGGATCACCCGGGAGTTGGATTCAGCATATATGATTACTACACTCAGAAAGCTCAGAACACTGGTGCGTTACAGTAATATGCAGTTTCAGTGGCAACGGTTCCGTATGGCATACCACCTACTGCAAAACACAATATCTGCCCAACCACCCGTCATTCCCGCAATATACACAGGAACGTAATGACTGTAAATACTATACAACCTCTACAAATAAACCAACAGTGCTGCTGAGACCTAACCACAATCTCTCCGCAACCCAACCATACTTGCCAACCCGTTTGACTAAGGCTGTCGAGCCCCACTGGTGCGTTAATATGCAGTTTCAGTGGCAACGGTTCCGTATGGCATACCACCTACCGCAAATCACAATATCTGCCCAACCACACGTCATTCACGCAATATACAGAGGAACGTAATGACTGTAAATACTATACAGCCTCTACAAATAAACCAACAGTGCTGCTGAGACCTAACCACAATCTCACAATCTCTCCGCAACCCAACAATACGCGCCAACCCGTTTGACTAAGGCTGTCGAGCCCCACTGGTGCGTTAATATGCAGTTTCAGTGGCAACGGTTCCGTATCGCATACCACCTACCGCAAAACACAATATCTGCCCAACTTCCCGTCATTCACGCAATATACACAGGAACGTAATGACTGTAAATACTATACAACCTATACAAATAAACCAACACCCTTCAAGTTTTCAAGAATTCTACGAAACCGTAGCATGGCGGCCTGTACTCAGCCAGCTAGAATCTTTCTGTCTCAACCACAGCCAGTTGCTGCTCCTTTCTGCTGCTTCAGATAAGTTCTTTGCTGTGCGACGCAACTCTTGACCACTGAATCCGACGTCTCTGAGGATCCGGGTTGTAGAGTGTGCCACAAAACCTCGACAACCCACTTCCACTGGATAAACCTGGACTCTCCATCCTCGCTGTTCTGCTTCAGTGGCCAGATGAGCATACCGCAATTTCTTCCTCTCATATGCCTCATCTACCGCATCCTCCCATGGCACTGTTAACTCTATCAGTTGAACAATGCGTGCTGATCCAGACCACAAAACAATATCTGGTCGTAGGTTAGTGGTGGCAATCTCAGGTGGAAAAATAAGCCGTTGATCAAGATCAGCCAGCATCTTCCAGTCCCTAGCAGCTTCCAGTTGTCCTGGGCGAGAATTGGTGTTAGCACCTTTTCTTGGTGGTTGCTCGCCTGGGCGGAGGAATATTGTCTTCTGCGTGTAATGTTTTGCTAGAACAGGTTGCAACTTATTGGTCATACGACGCTTGCCTTCCAATGCTAAAGCCAAACATCGCAATACTTGGTCATGGCGCCAAGTAAACCGACCTTGGCTAAGAGCCACCTTACATCCTGTCAAAATGTGCCTTAATGTGGCAGGTGATGAATACAAAGGACAAGAGGGATCCTCTCCTACCCAGAGGTTTAGGTTCTGCGGTGATGGGAGAACATCATATGTTGACCTAATAAGGAAACTGATCCTACTCTCTTCCATTGACCAAAGGTCTTGCCAGCCCATTTTTCGTTGTTCCACACTCTCCCATCTCATCCACTCTCCCTGCTTGGCCTGGGAAATGGCCTTTATACATCTCATCCTCTCCTCCTGCTTTCGCACCTCGTTGACTACCAGCTTCCTCCTTTGAGCTGGGCCTGCCTTGTGCCATTTAGGAGGAGCTAAACTGAGCCCAAAACCCCCTCTTCCATGCTGTACCTGTCCCAGGATATCCCCAATTTGAAGGTCAGCCTTTGCCTCTACTACAGATTTCTTTGCTGACCACTTTCTACCAGTTTTTACCACAGGGGCTGCCTCCCTTACACATTTGTCGCGTGACTCTGCTAAAGTCATTTCCAGTCTGACCTTGGCACACTTAAACTCCTCGGTTAAAGCAGAGACTGGGAGCTGCAATACTCCTTTACTATAAAGTCCCACTCTGCTGAGGCAGCGTGGAACTCCCAACCATTTCCTGATGTATGAACTTATCAACGCTTCCAGCTTATCCACTGTTGTCAAAGAAACCTCATACACAGTCAGTGGCCACAGCAACCTTGGCAGTAGACCAAACTGAAAGCACCAGAGTTTTAGTTTGCCTGGTAGAGCACAGCTGTTTATGCTATTCAACCCTTCCACTGCTTGTCGTCTAACTTCTCCCACTCGAACTGTGTCCTTTAGATCCCCATCGTACCATCTCCCTAGACTCTTCACTGGCTTCTGAGAAACTGTTGGTATTGCCTCACCATTAATGAAGAATATTTTATCTACTACCTTGCCTTTAACTATTGAGATGCTCCTTGATTTAGAGGGCTTAAATTGCATTTGTGCCCATTCAATATTATCTGTTAACTTCCCCAATAACCGATTAGTGCAGGCTACCGTTGTAGTCATGGTTGTCATGTCATCCATGTATGCTCTGATTGGTGGTAGTCGCATCCCAGAAGCCAAGCGCTCTCCTCCTACTACCCATTTTGATGCCCTAATGATTACTTCCATTGCCATGGTAAAAGCCAGTGGAGAAATGGTGCATCCTGCCATTATTCCAACCTCTAAGCATTGCCATGTAGTGCTGAATTCTGGAGTTGAGAAACTAAATTGCAAATCTCCAAAATAGGCTTTCACTAAATTTGTTATCGACATCGGTACCCTGAAAAAATCAAATGATGCCCAAAGAAGCTCATGTGGCACTGAACCATATGCATTAGCCAAATCCAGGAATGTCACGTGGAGCTCCTTCCTCTCCTTTTTAGCTGATTGTATTCGTTGCCAGATAACACTGATATGTTCTAAGCATCCTGAGAATCCTGGAATGCCCGCTTTTTGAACTGAAGTGTCAATGAAGCCATTCTTTAATAGGTAGGTTGACAATCTCTGAGCAATAATGCTGAAGAAAATTTTGCCTTCGACGTTTAATAGTGAAATAGGGCGACACTGACTGATGCTTGTAGCATCTTTTTCTTTGGGTATAAAGACTCCCCCTGCTCGGCGCCATGATCTAGGTACAACCTGCTTTTCCCAAGCCACTTTTATCAATTTCCACAGAATCCTTAGAACTCCTGAAGCACTCTTGTACACTCTGTACGGAACTCCATTAGGCCCTGGAGATGATGAAGCCCTTGCCTTTCTCACAACCTGCTCTATCTCTTTCCACTTAGGTGCACAGACCTCCACTTGGTATTCTGGTGGATTGACAGGTGGGATGTCTGACGGAATTGACATAGGCTCATGCCTTTTTGCATCTGTATGCGTTTCCTCCAAATATCTCTCTAGCTCAACCCTAGATGCTTTTAAAGTGCCATTCTTCTCACTGGTGAATAACTTCTTTATGAATTTGAATGGATCTTTATAGAAATTAGCCCTCGCACGTTCCTTCTTTTTGTAGCGTTTCCGTAGTCGCTCAGCTCTGCGTAATGTTGCAAGCTTATCTTTTATGGCCCTTTGTAAGAGATTGAGTCCCTCCTTCTGACTTTGTTCCGCTCTTTTCCATTGCTTCCTCAGCTGTCTCCTTTCTCTAACTAACCCTTCAATTTTCTGCTGCCGTCTAGACAATCCAAGAGTAGTTTGTACTTTTTCCTTCCTTTTTTCCACACCAAACCTCTCACTTCCATATGCGTAAATGATGTCCCCAAATTTATCCAGCTTCTTTTCAACTGTACCAGTTAATCTTTCCAATGCAAATCATAGATCTGTGTTTACCGTGTCCCATGCAGTTTTCTCACTAGCTCTTGGCCATCTAACTCCAGGCCTATGGCCGTTGAGGTTCTTTTCTCTCTTATGCTGGTTAGTCTGACCGGGTTCACAAGAATCAATGTGTTCATCACTAACTGTGCAAACCCTCGTCTCCTCTATGACAGGGGTGCTGATATCCTGCGAACTGTGGTTTGCTTCCTGTCGCTGGATTTCATTCGACTGACTTGACTGACTCCGTAAGAAGTACTGATCAATGCGAGGCCCTTGTCCCTTCTCCCTCAAGCATTTAATTTTCCCTTGATGAATCTTCAAACCCCTGACCGTTGTCGCCTTGCTCCAGCCACAGACACAAGCTTGGAGTTCAATGGCTTTGCTAAAAAAACATCACTCCTCAAAGTCCTCTTTTACTGTATAAGTGTCAATGTAATAGAAAAAAATAACCCCTGCCACTGAGTCAAAGCCAGATTGGAATCAGCTATGGTTGGCCCAATTTACCCAACATAAATCAGCTGTGTGTCAATTATTCAATTGTTTGTTTACTGTATTATCAGCTGAGATATATTGTTTTTGAACTGATATCATTGCAGAAGCAGAGGTTGTGTCAATTATTCAATTGTTTGTTTATTATCAGCTGATATATATTGTTTTTGAACTGATATCATTGCAGAAGCAGAGGTTGTGTCAATTATTCAATTGTTTGTTTATTATCAGCTGAGATATATTGTTTTTGAACTGATATCATTGCAGAAGCAGAGGTTTTTATACTGTATCTAAGGTTTATAATATTGTTTTTGCTATTGTGGGATGGTGTGTGTTAACATTTGTAAATATTACAAAAACAATCCATAATTTTGTTGGGAGGTATAGCTTGTCTGTTAAGAAAATGTAAGCATTGTGGAAATGTGTTCACTGACTGCATATTGTGTGAAAACGACATGAAATGTGTGAATGGTATGGCCACAAAAGACCGATGCTGTGTTAATTGTGTTTAGAGTTTTGAAAATGTGACAACTGGTTGGACAAACGCTTGTTAGCGACTGAAAAAAACTGTAATGCATCATTGCTTCATTAAAGTATCAATTTCTTTATAAACAAAAACTGACCCCACCAACTTTTGAACAGTAGTGTAATTATTTCATTCAAACATTATATAGTACTGTATAGTATTGCTCTTAATTCATTATGATAAGATTTCCTGCATACAAAATACGTTTCTAAAAAGTGCACAGATGTGGAATGTGTCTTAGAATGCAATGTGGATTATGCCAGTACTTACAGAGACAGTGGTGCTTGGTGTAGGGGCACTGGACACTGCTGCGCTGGGTTGGTCAACAACCTAAGGTGGTCTCCTAGCCACACTGAGATTTGGCTTTGCAGCACCAATGTGGGGCCCACCAAATCTTGGCTTGGTAAACTAAAAAAGGGCAAAACAATTTAAATGAAAAGACAAATTGAACAGCACATTGGCAAAAAATATAATACAATTTAAAATGAGAAATTATCTATTGATCCTAGAATTCATTATATAACTAAAGGACCTGCTTTATTTCTTTTACTTGTTTTTTTGTCTGTGTATTACCACAGTCTACTACTTATACAGATTGGAATAAGCACAGTTAGAATAGAAAAATGTGTGGGAAGGTATTGCTAGAATGTGAGTATATAGTAATTTAACAAGTAACTTTTAAAAATGACTTAAAGGGTTAGTTCGCCCATTTAAGACATGAAGTTGTATGCAATCCTTACCAGCACTATAGTGTATACACACTGACCCACTCTGTTGTCACCCCCCCGGTCCGAGTTCTGACCGCTGGAAGTTTTTGAATGAAGTAATCCCGGCTACTTTCCGGGGCCACAAAACTGTGCGTTTTTACGTGAAAAAAAGATTTGCGTTTCAAAGCTTGATTAATTTAACACAAAAAAAAACACGCCGGGCAAAATTCATACCTCAGTTTTAATGCGGCACTATTTTCCTTCCGTTTCTATCAATCCGCGCTGCTGTCAATGTCAACAGTGCGCACGTGACGATCAGCTCTTCCATAGTGTTTACACAATCGATCGACAACAAGGTAAAAAATATTAAATTAACAATGGTGCGAACTTGTAAATTCCCAGGCTGTGACAACAAGGATGTGCCGGGATCAAAGTTCAAATTTCATCGTTTTCCTGTATCAAATATGAATATGAGACAGCTTTGGCTGGTTGCCATCGGCTACTCAGCGGGAGCTAAATTATCTCGAATAAAGGATTTTCGTGGTGTCAACTCCATATAATTATTAATTTATTAATGATTGTATTATTGTCCACTCAGTATAATAATAATGCAGTCAGATAGACTATTATATAGCCAACACTAGTCAAGACAACGTAAAATTAATAAATAAAAAACTACAAAGCAAGATGAGCGATCACACTTACTCTGCCGACATCTGACCGTCAAGTCCAGCTGGTTTGGGTCGCTTTTTCCAATTTATTTTAGGGATGTAGAAGAACGTCTCCAGGACACCTGCATTTAGCATCGCAGGGAACACGTCATTGGATGTAATGCAGACAGACGGTGCGTTGGCGTCCTCGTCAATTGAAAGGTTTTGCATCTGTGGCATGATGAGTTCCCATTCGTGGCAGCAATAGCTTTCAACCTCTGTTGGCATAACTTCACAATTGGAACAAGTGCACCACCATTTGTCATTCATCCTGCCTCTTGCTACAGCTGTGGTGGGCCCAGCATCAGATTGGACAACTTCTCTGTCCTCTCGCTCTCTCTCTTCCCGTTCTTTGTCCATCTGCTCAAGTTCGGCATCGGTATACTCCGGTTCATAAAGATATCCCTTTGTCGTTGAGTTAAAATTACTGTCTTCATCTGATCCGTCTGACACTGTGCTAAAATTAGTTTCATCATCTGAAGTTTCGTAGTCGGACATGTTGTCGGCGAGTCGCGCTATCAACAGCTAATCGTCACGTGCGCACTGTTGACATTGACAGCAGCGCGGATTGATAGAAACGGAAGGAAAATAGTGCCGCATTAAAACTGAGGTAGGAATTTTGCCCGGCGTGTTTTTTTTTGTGTTAAATTAATCAAGCTTTGAAACGCAAACCTTTTTTTCACGTAAAAACGCACAGTTTTGTGGCCCCGGAAAGTAGCCGGGATTACTTCATTCAAAAACTTCCAGCGGTCAGAACTCGGACCAGGGGGGTGACAACAGAGTGGGTCAGTGTGTATACACTATAGTGCTGGTAAGGATTGCATACAACTTCATGTCTTAAATGGGCGAACTAACCCTTTAAAATCAAAACTAGTTTGCACATAGTTTGTAAGAGAAAGCGTTTATTAACAGTAATGAAGGTTACACTTGAAATGGCTGCAAAGCAGATTCATGATAACTTAATTAATAATACGTGAATAATTAATTGTGCATAAGTGGAATGTTACCTGAGAAATACAGAATGAAAGACGTAGCTTCAATAGCCAGTTGAAAAAGATCAAGAGAGATGCCTTGAAGGACGTGAGTGTCCTTTAACCCATAATGGCAAAGGCCAATTAGAGAGAAAGAGGAGAATACAAGAGCAGAGCCCAGAGAAGAAAGAGAGATCACATAGGTTACATTGTCCTTTCACCATTTTGCTTGATCTAAACCCACCTGAGACAGTGAAACTGACCAATAAGCAGACTACAGCCGCCCCTGTACAAGGTGTGACAGCTGGCAGGTAGGTGTAAAAACATACCAGCCATTTCCACTGAACTTAAACCTTTATACTAAACGTATATTAAAATTGCAATTATTTAAAAAAAAAAAGTATTACCTTTTTTACAAACTTGGTATTGTTTTAGAAGTAGGCTGGGGTGGGAGCTAAAACTGACTCTGCGCCATGACCTCCTGTGCTGGTCCAGTAGCGGCAGACTGTTGTTCAACAACCCTTTTTGCTTGTCCACTGCTGTGGCCTGCTTAAGACAACCACAAAAACACATAGGCTACAATAATTGTTGAACGAGAAGAATTTTTTCAGTAAATTATAAAAAAATCAATAAATACAAGTTACATCTTTACATTGTTACCTTTTGAGTGTGAAAACCACACACGCATTTTGGGACCGCTCCGAGCAAGGTTGTCTGGCCGCGAGACTGGATCGTACATCTTTCAATCTGTAAATATTATCACACATATAATATAGAATACATGCATTTCTAACTTATCAGGATGAATGGCAAATTAATTTATTGTAATTTTCCAGGAAGTGTGTCATTTATTTTTATTCATGTTTTTTGAAGGGGAGATACAAACTGTAAAATTAGAGATAAAGAGTGAGTAAAGTTTGTATCCTCCTTTAAAAGAACAAGAGAGGAACATTTCACACCTTCAAAAAAAGATCCATTCACTCAACATCCCCACCCCCACTGCCTCAAATCTCTGAATCTCCCAGTGCAAAAAAAAGTTTTTTTTTTACATAAATAAACATAAATCTCAAATACCTGCAACATTATCTACATACATATCTATAAATAATGATGACAGAATTAAATGATTAGGATTACAATTATTACATCATGCAAAGGTGACAAAAGCACACTCACCCTTTGGTACACGTCATGCCACTTTTTCTGTCGAGGAGCTGGCCTGTTACCCTCATTTGATGGCCAAACTCCTGTGCTGGCAAACTTTTTTAGCCTTGCAATCCAGTCAGTATCTGACATGGCTTTATGGGATTTTTTGCCAGACATTTTTTTGTTGGGGGGCTAACGGTTAGGTTATATCGTTTTGAACAAAACTACTATAATACAAATTATTTCTTTAAAAAAAGCACACACGATATTTACAATTATAATATATACAATTATATACAAATATAAAATTACATTGTCCGAAAATAAAGTTAAAGTTACCGAAAAATAAGTTTCGCAGTACTCCGTTAAAATGATGCTGCCTGACCTCCGTGACAGTGATGCTCGACGTCTGAACTTTTTGACCTCTGACACGCCCCTCAGGATATGTCATTACTTCGTACACCTTCGGCTCAGTTCGGCAACTTGATTGACACTTGGCTAGCTTCCTGACTCCTCCTCCTAGCGGTGCTAAGCGTAAACGTGCCATCGACATTTCCTTGTACTCTGATTGGTCAAATGTCGAAAATGATAAGGAAAAAGTCAAGAATGGCGCTCTCTGATTGGCTGCAAATGTTATAATGTCGAGAATGGCGCTCGAGGCTGCAAATGTTATAGCGCGTCGACATGATTGGCTGTGGCGTTCAACATTGTTCAACATTATCCCCATTTTGACGGACTATCCTTCGGCAGCTGGCGTTCAGGCTCCAGTCTCTTCGGGGGTGTGGGTTCAAATCCCACCGCTGCCAAGTCTGCATTTTAGAAGGCAATTGTGAAAAGACTGGAGAAGTGACACTGCTTGCTCCCAGTCTCTTCAAAACTCAGCCGTTTTTGCTTTCCTTGGCCTAACTCGGCGGGCTTCAGAGCCTGACGATGCATTTTAGTGAGACTGGAGAAGTGACACTGCTTGCTCCCAGTCTCTTCAAAACTCAGCCGTTTTTGCTTTCCTTGGCCGAACTCGGCGGGCTTCAGAGCCTGACGATGAAGGTCCACACCCAACAATTTCTCTATTTCTGAAATTTAATGGCCAGAAAATGGCCCACTAGAGTAACCAAGCTGGGGGTAGCGTGGCCAAGGGGTCTAAGGCGCTGGATTTAGGCTCCAGTCTCTTCGGGGGCGTGGGTCCGAATCCCACTGCTGCCAGCAGAGGTTTTAATGAGGGCCAGACACCTAAAGTGTGCTCTGAAAAGGTGCAAAAGCAGCTGAAAATATGCACCCTCTTGAATCAGAGACAACAATAACTTGCAATTATTATAATGACACTTCCAAAATGAATTTAAATATAATAATAATGTATAGCACACAGGGGTCCCCAATCCTGCTCTGTGCAGGACAGTTGATCGGCAGGACTGGGCACCCCTTGTCAATGGAGTTTGCAAATTTGACTCATTGAGAGTTTTTGGTGAACTGACAGCTACCTCTTGATTTTGAGTTTAATTGCGACACATCTGGCTGCCATTTTGGAGTATGGCCCAAAGGCTTTGATCAGGTAATTCAGTTGTGTTTGATTAGAGATGGAATTGCAATCAGCAGGGAGGGATGCCTCCAAGAGTGTAACTGCATCCCCCCTCTACTTAGTAGGCCTTTCCACCTTTCGAGGAGCTCCTTCAAGGCATGAAAAATTTCAACTGATTTAACTATGGAGAAGTGAGACACTAAAAGAAAAATTTGGCGAAAATGGCCCACGGAAAGCATTCTCACAAGGTACCATGGTCGGGCGGTCTAACGCGAGGGATTAAGGCTCCAGTCTCTTCGGGGGTGTGGGTTCAAATCCCACCGCTGCCAAGTCTACATTTTAAAAGGCACTTGTGAAAAGACTGGAGAAGTGACACTGCTTGCTTCCAGTCTCTTCAAAACTCAGCCTTTTTTGCTTTCCTTGGCCGAACTCGGCGGGCTTCAGATCCTGACGATGAAGGTCCACACCCAACAATTTCCCTATTTCTGAAATGTAATGGCGAGAAAATGGCCCACTAGAGTAGCCAAGCCGGGGTAGCTTCCCCGAGGGGTCTAAGGCGCTGGATTTAGGCTCCAGTCTCTTCGGGGGCGTGGGTTCAAGTCCCACCGCTGCCAGCAGAGGTTTTAATGAGGGCCAGACACCTAGAGTGTGCTCTGAAAAGGTGCAAAAGCAGCTGAAAATATGCACCCTCTTGAATCAGAGACAACAATAACTTGCAATTATTATAATGACACTTCCAAAATGAATTTAAATATAATAATAATGTATAGCACACAGGGGTGCCCAATCCTGCTCTGTGCAGGACAGTCGATCAGCAGGACTGGGCACCCCTGGTCTTTAATAATGGAGATTGCAAATTTTAATCATTGAGAGTTTTTGGTGAACTGAAAGCTACCTCTTGATTTTGAGTTGAACTGCGACAGATCTGGCTGCCATTTTGGAGTATGGCCAAAAGGCTTTGATCAGGTAATTCAGTTGTGTTTGATTAGAGATGGAATTGCAATCTACAGGGAGGGGGGCCTCCAAGAGTGTAACTGCGTCCCCCCTATATTTAGTAGGCATTTCCACGTGTTGAGGAGCTCCTTCAAGGAATGAAACATTTCAACTGATTTAACTATGGAGAAGTGAGACACTAAAAGAAAAAATTGGCGAAAATGGCCCAAGGAAAGCATTCTTACAAGGTAGCGTGGCCGAGCGGTCTAAGGCGCTGGATTAAGGCTCCAGTCTCTTCGGGGGCGTGGGTTCAAATTCCACCGCTGCCAAGTCTACATTTTAGAAGGCACTTGTGAATAGACTGGAGAAGTGACACTGCTTGCTCCCAGTCTCTTCAAAACTCAGCCTTTTTCACTTTCCTTGGCCGAACTCGGCGGGCTTCAGAGCCTGACGATGAAGGTCCACACCCAACAATTTCCTTATTTCTGAAATTGAATGGGCAGAAAATGGCCCACTAGAGTAACCAGCCCGGGGTAGCGTGGCCGAGGGGTCTAAGGCGCTGGATTTAGGCTCCAGTCTCTTCGGGGGCGTGGGTTCGAATCCCACCGCTGCCAGCAGAGTTTTTAATGAGGGCCAGACACCTTCATTTAATGAGGGCTCAGACAATTCAGAGTGTGCTCTGAATAGGTGCAAAAGCAGCTGAAAATATGCACCCTCTTCAATCAGAGACAACAATAACTTGCAATTATTATAATGACACTTCCAAAATGAATTTAAATATAATAATAATGTATAGCACACAGGGGTGCCCAATCCTGCTCTGTGCAGGACAGTCGATCGGTAGGACTGGGCACCTCTGGTCTTTAATAATGGAGTTTGCAATTTTGACTCATTGAGAGTTTTTGGTGAACTGACAGCTACCTCTTGATTTTGAGTTGAACTGCGACACATCTGGCTGCCATTTTGGAGTATGGCCCAAAGGCTTTGATCAGGTAATTCAGTTGTGTTTGATTAGAGATGGAATTGCAATCTGCTGGGAGGGGGGCCTCCAAGAGTGTAACTGCATCCCCCCTCTACTTAGTCAAGTCAAGTCCACACAGGGGTGCCCAATCCTGCTCTGTGCAGGACAGTCGATCGGCAGGACTGGGCACCTCTGGTCTTTAATAATGGAGTTTGCAATTTTGACTCATTGAGAGTTTTTGGTGAACTGACAGCTACCTCTTGATTTTGAGTTGAACTGCGACACATCTGGCTGCCATTTTGGAGTATGGCCCAAAGGCTTTGATCAGGTAATTCAGTTGTGTTTGATTAGAGATGGAATTGCAATCTGCTGGGAGGGGGGCCTCCAAGAGTGTAACTGCGTCCCCCCTCTACTTAGTAGGCCTTTCCACCTGTCGAGGAGGTCCTTCAAGGCATGAAGAATTTCAACTGATTTAACTATGGAGAAGTGAGACACTAAAAGAAAAAATTGGCGAAAATGGCCCACGGAAGGCATTCTCACAAGGTAGCGTGGCCGAGCTTTGATTAGGTAATTCGATTAGGCTTTGATTAGGTAATTCAGTTGTGTTTGATTAGAGATGGAATTGCAATCTGCAGGGAGGGGGGCCTCCAAGAGTGTAACTGCATCCCCCCTCTACTTAGTCAAGTCAAGTCAAGTCACCTTTATTTATATAGCGCTTTTTACAATACAGATTGTATCAAAGCAGCTTCACAGTGATAAGATGAAAATAATATAACAGAGTTTGTTTCTAAAAGAAAATTGAGTCAACGTCCACCTTTAGCAAGGCAGATCAATGATATTATTGAATATTAAATGTCCCCAACTAAGCAAGCCAAAAGCCAAGGCAACAGTGGCAAGGAACCAAAACTCCATCAGGTGACAGAATGGAGAAAAAAACCTTGGGAGAAACCAGACTCAGTCGGAGGGCCAGTTCTCCTCTGGCCAACGAAGGAACAGTGCATGATTTATGATTCGGGCAGCATCACAAGGCAGATTGGATCGGAACATTTAGAATATTTATCCA
This sequence comes from Siphateles boraxobius, assembly GCF_051911475.1. Lineage (NCBI taxonomy): Eukaryota > Metazoa > Chordata > Actinopteri > Cypriniformes > Leuciscidae > Siphateles > Siphateles boraxobius. Next base: position 5,542,412 of record NW_027508722.1, on the reverse strand, counting down.
TTTCCATCTTTTGGAAGTCCAAGTAATCACGCCGGTGTTGAGACGAGTTTACATCCTCTACATCCTCTACATCCCTCCTGCTACTGAGACCCAACCACAATCTCTCCGCAGCCCAACCATACGCGCCGACCCGTTAGACTAAGGCTGTCGAGCCCCACTGTCGTCGTTAAAGCAGGTTCAGTGGCAACGGTTCCGTATGGCATACCACCTACCGCAAAACACAATATCTACCCAACCAGCCGTCATTCACGCAATATACACAGGAACGTGTATATTGATCGTTGATCTGATTCAGCTGTGGTATAAAAGGTAAGCATTATGTAAATGCTTGGCTAAAGAGATGCGTCTTTAATCTAGTTTTAAACTGGGACAGCGAGTCAGAGCCTCGAACAATATCAGGAAGGCTATTCCAGAGTTTTGGAGCTAAATGTGAGAACGCCCTCCCTCCTTTAGTGGACTTAGATATCCTAGGAATGACCAGAAGCCTCGAATTTAGTGATCTTAAAGAACGCGATGGATTGTAGGGCGATAGAAGGTCCATTAAATACACAGGAGCTAAACCATTTAGGGCTTTATAGGTCAGTAATAGTACTTTGTAATTGATACGGAATTTGATAGGTAACCAGTGTAGAGATGATAAAATAGGTGTTATATGATCATATTTTCTTGATCTAGTAAGAACTCTAGCAGCTGCATTTTGCACTAACTGTGGCTTGTTTATTGAGGATGCAGGACAGCCAGCTAATATAGCATTACAATAATCTAGTCTCGAGGTCATGAATGCATGAACTAACTTTTCTGCATCAGAAACAGATAGCATGTTACGTAGCTTTGTAATGTTTCTAAGGTGGAAAAAGGCTGTTCTTGTAACATATGAAATATGATTTTCGAAAGACAAGTTGCGGTCTAGTATAACACCCAGGTCTTTTACTGTAGTGGATAAAGTAACAGGACATCCTTCTATATTAAAGTTGTATTGTAAGTGAGTTTGTGGGTAGTTTTTTGGACCAATAAGTAATACCTCCGTTTTATCTGAATTTAGTAGCAGGAAATTACGCGTCATCCAGCATTTTATATCTTTGAGACACTCTGTCAAATTTGATAAGTTAGTGTTTTCATCTGGCCGTGATGAAATATATAATTGAGTGTCATCAGCATAACAGTGGAAATTAATTCCATGTTTTCTTATAATATTACCAAGTGGGAGCATATATATTGAGAATAGCAGAGGGCCTAACACCGATCCTTGCGGCACTCCATAGTCTACTGACATTATCTTTGATTTTTCCCCATTTAAACAGACAAAATGATAACGGTCTGATAAGTACGATCTAAACCAGCTTAATGCCTGTCCCTGAACACCAGTGTAGTTTTGTAGTCGATCCAGGAGTATTTTATGATCGATAGTGTCGAACGCAGCGCTAAGATCGAGTAGAACTAGTATTGAGATACAGCCTTGGTCAGAAGCTAAAAGTAAATCATTTGTAATTTTAACTAGCGCAGTTTCTGTGCTATGATGCGGTCTGAATCCTGACTGGAATTTTTCATATATCTCATTTTCTTGCAAGAAAGAGCACAATTGAGCGGACACAATTCTTTCTAGTATTTTAGACATAAATGGAAGATTTGAAATGGGTCTGTAATTTGCTAAGTTATTTGGGTCTAATTGCGGTTTCTTAATGAGAGGTTGTATTACTGCCAGCTTGAATATTCTTGGAACATGACCTAAAGATAAAGACGAGTTAATAATATTAAGAAGAGGCTCTTCCACTACAGGTAACACTTCTTTCAGTAGTTTAGTGGGTATTGGATCTAATAAACATGTTGTTGGTTTCGATGCAATGATAAGTTTATTTAGCTCTTCTTGTCCTATAGTTGTAAAGCGGTGTAGTTGTTCCAGAGGGGCGATAATTGAGGCTGAATCATAAGACACCATAAAAGAGGGTACATTTACAATTGTGTTATGGATGCTTTCTATTTTCTCATTAAAGTAGTTCATAAAATCATTACTACTATACTGTAACGGAATATTTTGCTCTGGTGATGTCTGTATATTTGTTAGTCTAGCCACGGTGTTAAATAAAAACCTTGGATTATTTTGGTTATTTTCTATTAGTTTGCGGAGATGCTCAGCCCTGGCTGCTTTTAGAGCCTTTTTATAACGTGACAGTCTTTCCACGCGATTCTAAAGACCTCTAAATTAGTTTGTTTCCATTTACGCTCTAAGTTACGAGTTTCTCTCTTGATAACATGCGTAGCACTGTTGTACCAAGGTGCTTTAGTTTTCTCTCTAACCTTTTTTGATCTAATCGGTGCAACAATATCTAATGTACTAGAGAAAATGGTGCTCAAACTGCTTGTCATTTCCTCTAGTTCATCTGTTTGATTGGGTTCACTGAGCAGCTGAGATAGATCAGGTAAGCTATTTGAGAATCTATCTATAGTGGTTGGAACGATTGTTCTGCCTGGTCTATAACGTGGCGCAACATGACAAATTTCAGCAATACGTATTATACAAGTTACCATGTGATGATCAGTGAGATCGTCACTTTGCGGTATACTATCTATATCAGTTGGATTGGTTCCATATGATATAATTAAGTCTAGTGTATGATTTAGACGATGAGTGGGAGCACTGGCGTTTTGCTTGACCCCAAAAGAGTTTAATAAATCTGTAAACGCAGTCCCTAACGCATCATTTGTGTTATCTACGTGTATGTTAAAATCTCCAACAATTATTGCTTTATCGACATTGACCAATAGATCTGAGAGAAACTCTGCAAACTCTTTTAGGAAATCAGCATAGGGCCCTGGAGGTCTATATACAGTAGCCAAGGCTAAGGATAATAGGGATTTCTTTCTTACATCTAAGAGCGTAATATTTAGTACAAGTACTTCAAACGAATTAAACCTGTGACCTGTTTCCTGAGTAACATTAAGAATATCTCTATAGATTGTTGCAACACCGCCGCCACGACCGATCAGACGGGGCTCATGCTTATAACAGTATCCTGGTGGAGTAGACTCATTTAGACCGAAATACTCATTTGGTTTAAGCCAGGTTTCAGTAAGGCAAAGTACATCGAAACTATTATCTGTGACCATTTAATTTACAATAACCGCCTTGGGTGTGAGCGATCTAATGTTTAGAAGACCTAGTTTTAGAAATTGTTTTTGTTCACTGATATTTAGATTTTCAGGTTTAATTACAATAAGATTTTTCCTAGATCCTACAGTAGATTTATTATATGGCCTCACTAAACGAGGAATAGACACAGTTTCTATATAATGTTCTACACTAATTATATCAATTAATTTGGCACAGCAAAGACTGTGATTTGGACTTTGATTTTCTAGTCATTTGGTGTGTAACGTCTTGGAGATGTTGTCCGACAGAACAGCCGCTCCGATTCTGCTGGGGTGCAGGCCATCAGCACGGTAGAGCCTAGGTCGCTCCCAGAACAGATTCCAATTATTTACAAAGAGCAGTTTCTGTTCATTACACCATGACATTAACCATTCATTTAGTGCAAATAATCTACTGAACCTTTCCTGTCCTTGTCGGTACGTGGGAAGCGGTCCAGAGTAGGCCTCAGTAGGCCTTTCCACCTGTCGAGGAGCTCCTTCAAGGCATGAAGAATTTCAACTGATTTAACTATGGAGAAGTGAGACACTAAAAGAAAAGGAAAGCATTCTTACAAGGTAGCGTGGCCGAGCGGTCTAAGGCGTGGGATTAAGGCTCCAGTCTCTTCGGGGGTGTGGGTTCATATCCCACCCCTGCCAAGTCTACATTTTAGAAGGCACTTGTGAAAAGACTGGAGAAGTGACACTGCTTGCTCCCAGTCTCTTCAAAACTCAGCCTTTTTCACTTTCCTTGGCCGAACTCGGCGGGCTTCAGAGCCTGACGATGAAGGTCCACACCCAACAATTTCCTTATTTCTGAAATTGAATGGGCAGAAAATGGCCCACTAGAGTAGCCAGCCCGGGGTAGCGTGGCCGAGGGGTCTAAGGCGCTGGATTTAGGCTCCAGTCTCTTCGGGGGCGTGGGTTCGAATCCCACCGCTGCCAGCAGAGTTTTTAATGAGGGCCAGACACCTTCATTTAATGAGGGCTCAGACAATTCAGAGTTTGCTCTGAATAGGTGCAAAAGCAGCTGAAAATATGCACCCTCTTCAATCAGAGACAACAATAACTTGCAATTATTATAATGACACTTCCAAAATGAATTTAAATATAATAATAATGTATAGCACACAGGGGTGCCCAATCCTGCTCTGTGCAGGACAGTCGATCGGCAGGACTGGGCACCTCTGGTCTTTAATAATGGAGTTTGCAATTTTGACTCATTGAGAGTTTTTGGTGAACTGACAGCTACCTCTTGATTTTGAGTTGAACTGCGACACATCTGGCTGCCATTTTGGAGTATGGCCCAAAGGCTTTGATCAGGTAATTCAGTTGTGTTTGATTAGAGATGGAATTGCAATCTGCTGGGAGGGGGGCCTCCAAGAGTGTAACTGCATCCCCCCTCTACTTAGTCAAGTCAAGTCCACACAGGGGTGCCCAATCCTGCTCTGTGCAGGACAGTCGATCGGCAGGACTGGGCACCTCTGGTCTTTAATAATGGAGTTTGCAATTTTGACTCATTGAGAGTTTTTGGTGAACTGACAGCTACCTCTTGATTTTGAGTTGAACTGCGACACATCTGGCTGCCATTTTGGAGTATGGCCCAAAGGCTTTGATCAGGTAATTCAGTTGTGTTTGATTAGAGATGGAATTGCAATCTGCTGGGAGGGGGGCCTCCAAGAGTGTAACTGCGTCCCCCCTCTACTTAGTAGGCCTTTCCACCTGTCGAGGAGGTCCTTCAAGGCATGAAGAATTTCAACTGATTTAACTATGGAGAAGTGAGACACTAAAAGAAAAAATTGGCGAAAATGGCCCACGGAAGGCATTCTCACAAGGTAGCGTGGCCGAGCTTTGATTAGGTAATTCGATTAGGCTTTGATTAGGTAATTCAGTTGTGTTTGATTAGAGATGGAATTGCAATCTGCAGGGAGGGGGGCCTCCAAGAGTGTAACTGCATCCCCCCTCTACTTAGTCAAGTCAAGTCAAGTCACCTTTATTTATATAGCGCTTTTTACAATACAGATTGTATCAAAGCAGCTTCACAGTGATAAGATGAAAATAATATAACAGAGTTTGTTTCTAAAAGAAAATTGAGTCAACGTCCACCTTTAGCAAGGCAGATCAATAATATTATTGAATATTAAATGTCCCCAACTAAGCAAGCCAAAAGCCAAGGCAACAGTGGCAAGGAACCAAAACTCCATCAGGTGACAGAATGGAGAAAAAAACCTTGGGAGAAACCAGACTCAGTCGGAGGGCCAGTTCTCCTCTGGCCAACGAAGGAACAGTGCATGATTTATGATTCGGGCAGCATTACAAGGCAGATTGGATCGGAACATTTAGAATATTTATCCATTTCCATCTTTTGGAAGTCCAAGTAATCACGCCGGTGTTGAGACGAGTTTACATCCTCTACATCCTCTACATCCCTCCTGCTACTGAGACCCAACCACAATCTCTCCGCAGCCCAACCATACGCGCCGACCCGTTAGACTAAGGCTGTCGAGCCCCACTGTCGTCGTTAAAGCAGGTTCAGTGGCAACGGTTCCGTATGGCATACCACCTACCGCAAAACACAATATCTACCCAACCAGCCGTCATTCACGCAATATACACAGGAACGTGTATATTGATCGTTGATCTGATTCAGCTGTGGTATAAAAGGTAAGCATTATGTAAATGCTTGGCTAAAGAGATGCGTCTTTAATCTAGTTTTAAACTGGGACAGCGAGTCAGAGCCTCGAACAATATCAGGAAGGCTATTCCAGAGTTTTGGAGCTAAATGTGAGAACGCCCTCCCTCCTTTAGTGGACTTAGATATCCTAGGAATGACCAGAAGCCTCGAATTTAGTGATCTTAAAGAACGCGATGGATTGTAGGGCGATAGAAGGTCCATTAAATACACAGGAGCTAAACCATTTAGGGCTTTATAGGTCAGTAATAGTACTTTGTAATTGATACGGAATTTGATAGGTAACCAGTGTAGAGATGATAAAATAGGTGTTATATGATCATATTTTCTTGATCTAGTAAGAACTCTAGCAGCTGCATTTTGCACTAACTGTAGCTTGTTTATTGAGGATGCAGGACAGCCAGCTAATATAGCATTACAATAATCTAGTCTCGAGGTCATGAATGCATGAACTAACTTTTCTGCATCAGAAACAGATAGCATGTTACGTAGCTTTGTAATGTTTCTAAGGTGGAAAAAGGCTGTTCTTGTAACATATGAAATATGATTTTCGAAAGACAAGTTGCGGTCTAGTATAACACCCAGGTCTTTTACTGTAGTGGATAAAGTAACAGGACATCCTTCTATATTAAAGTTGTATTGTAAGTGAGTTTGTGGGTAGTTTTTTGGACCAATAAGTAATACCTCCGTTTTATCTGAATTTAGTAGCAGGAAATTACGCGTCATCCAGCATTTTATATCTTTGAGACACTCTGTCAAATTTGATAAGTTAGTGTTTTCATCTGGCCGTGATGAAATATATAATTGAGTGTCATCAGCATAACAGTGGAAATTAATTCCATGTTTTCTTATAATATTACCAAGTGGGAGCATATATATTGAGAATAGCAGAGGGCCTAACACCGATCCTTGCGGCACTCCATAGTCTACTGACGTTATCTTTGATTTTTCCCCATTTAAACAGACAAAATGATAACGGTCTGATAAGTACGATCTAAACCAGCTTAATGTGTTATGTCTTGTCATGTTGTGTCTGGTTCTTGTTACTCTGTCCCCCTCTGCTGGTCATCATAGGTTACTTTCTCTTTCTCTGCTCTCCCAGCTGTTCCTTATCTCCTCTAACTACCTCGTTCACTCTCTTCCCACCTGTTCCCTTTCTCCTCTGATTAGGTCTCTATTTCCCTCTCTGTTCTTGCTGCTTTCTTTGTCAGATTCTCATTTGAGTTTCTCATGCTAGAAGCAAACTTCTGTCTCGCTCATTTCTACATTGTCCAGCCCAGTCCTGTCCTGTCCTGTCCTGTCCTGTTGGCATCCGCCTGGCAAGTGCAATCTGTTCTCAGCTAATCGTCTTATTATTTACTCTGTCTAGTTCATCTGATGCTACGAGAGACCTGGTAGTCACAGTCTATCTTCGACCCGCGACCTCTCTGAGAGACCTGCAACCTGTCGCCGCTACTCGGCTATTCTCTACTGCTGTCTAAAGCTTTTGAAGTTACCTGAGAGACTTTTTATGTTCCTGTTATCGCCCTCTCTGCGGGTTGTTTGTTTTCTCCTTTATCATTCAAGAAGAAGATCTGTGTACTACCCTGTGTTGTCATTAAAAGATTCTGTTCCTGTTAAAACGCTTTTGGGTCCTCACTTACCTGCATAACAGAAGAATCTGACCAAGATGGACCCAGCGACTCCGGATCATTTCCAGTCAGCCGTCGAGATCCAGGGAGCGATGATTGGCAGACACGAGGAAGAATTGTCTGCTGCTCGACATGCAGTTGAGACCCTGGCCGCCCAAGTCTCCGATCTCACAAGACAGATCAATCATCTCCGCCTCGATCCACCGGTCACTTCCAGGGCTTCCGAATCTCTTGAACCCCGAGTCAATAACCCACCGTGTTACGCGGGTGAGCCCACAGAATGCCGCCCGTTTCTCACTCAATGTGATGTTGTCTTTTCTCTCCAGCCCAACACTTACTCCAAGAACAGAGCTCGTATCGCCTACGTGATATCTCTCCTTACTGGACGGGCTCGAGAGTGGGGAACGGCAGTCTGGGAGGCGGAGGCTGAGTGCACTAACCGGTATCAGGACTTTAAGGAGGAAATGATTCGGGTATTTGACCGTTCTGTTTTCGGTGAAGAAGCTTCCCGGGTCTTGTCTTCCCTAACTCAAGGTAATCGATCCATAACAGATTACTCCATAGAATTTCGCACTCTTGCTGCCTCCTGTGACTGGAACGAGCCGGCTTTACTCGCCCGGTTTCTGGAGGGTCTCCGCGTGGATGTTAAAGATGAAGTTCTCTCCCGGGAGGTTCCTTCCAGGGTGGATTCCTTGATTGAACTCGCTATTCGCATCGAGCGACGGTTCGACCTTCGCCGTCGAGTTCGAGGAAAGGAGTTCGCTTTCTCCGCTGCTCCCCTCTCCGCATCACTACCATCTCCCTCCGCCAGTTCGAGTTCTGAGCCCATGCAGCTGGGAGGCGTCCGCATCTCGGCTAAGGAGAAGGAACGGAGAATCACCAACCGCCTCTGTCTCTATTGCGGTTCTGCTGCACATTTTGTTAACTCATGTCCAGTAAAAGCCAGAGCTCATCAGTAAGAGGAGGGCTACTGGTGAGCGCGACTACTCGGGTCTCTCCTTCAAGATCCTGCACTACCTTTTCGGTCCATCTCCGCTGGACCGGCTCGTCTGCCACCTGCAATGCGTTGATAGACTCTGGGGCGGAGGGCTGTTTTATGGACGAGACCTGGGCTCGGGAACATGACATTCCTCTCCAGGAGTTAGAGGATTCCACGGCCTTATTCGCATTGGACGGTAGTTCTCTCCCCAGGATTCAGCGAGAGACGCTACCTTTAAGCCTCACTGTCTCTGGTAATCATAGCGAGACCATTTCTTTTTCAATTTTTCAGTCACCTTTCTCACCTGTTGTTTTGGGCCATCCCTGGCTAGTTCGTCATAATCCCTCTATTAATTGGTCTAGGAATACTATCCTCTCTTGGAATGTCTCTTGTCATGTGGAATGTTTAATGTCTGCTGTACCTCCTGTTTCTTCTATCTCTTCTTCACAGGAGGAGCCTGGTGATTTGACGGGGGTGCCGGAGGAATATCACGATCTGCGCACGGTGTTCAGTCGGTCCCGGGCCACTTCTCTCCCTCCTCACCGTTCGTATGATTGTTGTATAGATCTTCTTCCGGGGACCACTCCACCCCGGGGAAGACTATACTCGCTCTCGGCTCCTGAACGCAAGGCTCTCGAGGATTATTTATCTGTAGCTCTCGATGCCGGTACAATAGTTCCCTCCTCCTCTCCCGCCGGAGCGGGGTTTTTTTTTGTTCAGAAGAAGGACGGTGGCCTGCGCCCCTGCATTGATTATCGGGGGCTGAATGACATAACAGTTAAGAATCGTTATCCGCTCCCTCTTATGTCTTCAGCCTTCGAGATCCTGCAGGGAGCCAGGTTTTTTACTAAGCTGGACCTTCGTAACGCTTACCATCTCGTGCGCATTAGGGAAGGGGACGAGTGGAAGACGGCGTTTAACACTCCGTTAGGTCACTTTGAATACCGGGTTCTTCCTTTCGGTCTCGTAAACGCTCCAGCTGTCTTTCAGGCGTTGATTAATGATGTCCTGAGAGACATGCTGAACATCTTTGTGTTCGTTTACCTTGACGATATATTGATTTTTTCACCGTCACTCCAGATTCATGTTCAGCACGTTCGACGCGTTCTCCAGCGCCTTTTAGAGAATTGTCTTTATGTGAAAGCTGAGAAGTGCACTTTCCATGCCTCCTCCGTCACCTTTCTTGGTTCCGTTATTTCCGCTGAAGGCGTTAGGATGGACCCCGCTAAGGTCCAAGCTGTCATTGATTGGCCCGTTCCTAAGTCACGCGTCGAGCTTCAGCGCTTTCTCGGCTTCGCGAATTTCTATCGTCGATTCATCCGTAATTTCAGTCAGGTGGCTGCTCCCCTCACAGCTCTTACTTCTGTCAAGACGCGCTTTACATGGTCTGCTTCCGCCCAGGGGGCTTTTGATCTCCTCAAGAGTCGTTTTACATCCGCACCGATCCTTGTTACACCTGACATCTCTAGACAGTTCGTTGTTGAGGTTGACGCGTCAGAGGTGGGCGTGGGTGCCATTCTTTCTCAGCGATCGCTCTCAGACAACAAGGTCCATCCTTGCGCGTATTTTTCCCACCGCTTGTCGCCGTCAGAACGTAACTACGATGTGGGTAACCGCGAATTGCTCGCCATCCGCTTAGCCCTAGGTGAGTGGCGACAGTGGTTAGAGGGGGCAACCGTTCCTTTCGTCGTTTGGACTGACCATAGGAACCTTGAGTACATTCGTTCTGCCAAGCGACTTAATGCACGTCAGGCTCGTTGGGCTCTGTTTTTCGCTCGTTTCGAATTTGTAATTTCTTATCGTCCGGGCTCTAAGAACACCAAGCCTGATGCTTTATCCCGTCTCTTCAATTCTTCAGAAGTCTCCACTGACCCCGAGGGGATTCTCCCTAAGGGGCGTGTCGTCGGGTTGACTGTCTGGGGAATTGAGAGGCAGGTAAAACGAGCGCTCACTCACACTCCGTCGCCGCGCGCTTGTCCTAGGAATCTTCTTTTCGTTCCCGTTCCCACTCGTCAGGCCGTTCTTCAGTGGGCTCACTCTGCCAAGTTAGCTGGCCATCCCGGTGTTCGGGGTACGCTGGCTTCCATCCGTCAGCGTTTTTGGTGGCCCACTCGGGAACGTGACACGCGCCGTTTCGTGGCCGCTTGCTCGGTCTGCGCGCAGACTAAGTCTGGGAACTCCCCTCCTGCCGGCCTTCTCAGACCGCTTCCTATTCCCTCTCGACCGTGGTCACACATCGCCTTAGACTTTATCACCGGTCTGCCTTCGTCGGCGGGTAAGACAGTTATTCTTACGGTTATCGATCGTTTCTCTAAGGCGGCTCATTTTATTCCCCTCGCTAAGCTCCCTTCGGCTAAAGAGACGGCACAAATAATCGTCGAGAATGTCTTTAGAATTCATGGCCTTCCGTCGGACGTCGTTTCGGACAGGGGCCCGCAGTTCACGTCTCAATTTTGGAGGGAGTTTTGTCGTTTGATTGGGGCTTCCGTCAGTCTCTCGTCCGGCTTCCACCCTCAGTCTAACGGTCAAGCCGAACGGGCCAATCAGACTGTCGGTCGCATCCTACGCAGCCTTTCTTTCCGTAACCCTGCGTCTTGGTCAGAGCAACTTCCTTGGGCAGAATACGCACACAACTCGCTTCCTTCGTCTGCGACCGGTCTATCGCCTTTTCAGAGTAGCCTCGGGTACCAACCTCCGCTGTTCTCGTCTCAAATCGCCGAGTCCTGCGTTCCGTCCGCTCAGGCTTTTGTCCAACGTTGTAAGCGCACCTGGAGTATTGTCAGGTCTGCACTTTGCCGTTATAGGGTTCAGACTGTGAGAGCCGCTAACAAGCGTAGAACTAAGAGCCCTAGATATTGTCGCGGTCAAAGAGTATGGCTCTCCACTCTTAACCTTCCCCTTAAGACAGCTTCTCGTAAACTGACCCCGCGGTTCATTGGTCCGTTCCGTATTTCTCAGGTCATTAGTCCTGTCGCGGTGCGACTTCTTCTCCCTCGTTATCTTCGTCGCGTCCACCCGGTATTCCACGTCTCTTGTGTTAAACCCGTCCTCCGCGCCCCCGCTCGTCCCCCTTCTTCCCCCATTCTTGTCGAAGGCGCTCCTATCTACAGGGTTCGCAGGATTCTAGACATGCGTCCTCGGGGCCGTGGTCATCAGTTTCTGGTGGATTGGGAGGGGTACGGTCCTGAGGAGAGGAGTTGGGTTCCCTCTCGGGACGTGCTGGACCGTTCGCTGATCGATGATTTCCTCCGTAGCCGCCAGGTTCCCTCCTCGGAAGCGCCAGGGGGCGCTCGTTGAGTGGGGGGTACTGTTATGTCTTGTCATGTTGTGTCTGGTTCTTGTTACTCTGTCCCCCTCTGCTGGTCATCATAGGTTACTTTCTCTTTCTCTGCTCTCCCAGCTGTTCCTTATCTCCTCTAACTACCTCGTTCACTCTCTTCCCACCTGTTCCCTTTCTCCTCTGATTAGGTCTCTATTTCCCTCTCTGTTCTTGCTGCTTTCTTTGTCAGATTCTCATTTGAGTTTCTCATGCTAGAAGCAAACTTCTGTCTCGCTCATTTCTACATTGTCCAGCCCAGTCCTGTCCTGTCCTGTCCTGTCCTGTTGGCATCCGCCTGGCAAGTGCAATCTGTTCTCAGCTAATCGTCTTATTATTTACTCTGTCTAGTTCATCTGATGCTACGAGAGACCTGGTAGTCACAGTCTATCTTCGACCCGCGACCTCTCTGAGAGACCTGCAACCTGTCGCCGCTACTCGGCTATTCTCTACTGCTGTCTAAGGCTTTTGAAGTTACCTGAGAGACTTTTTATGTTCCTGTTATCGCCCTCTCTGCGGGTTGTTTGTTTTCTCCTTTATCATTCAAGAAGAAGATCTGTGTACTACCCTGTGTTGTCATTAAAAGATTCTGTTCCTGTTAAAACGCTTTTGGGTCCTCACTTACCTGCATAACATAATGCCTGTCCCTGAACACCAGTGTAGTTTTGTAGTCGATCCAGGAGTATTTTATGATCGATAGTGTCGAACGCAGCGCTAAGATCGAGTAGAACTAGTATTGAGATACAGCCTTGGTCAGAAGCTAAAAGTAAATCATTTGTAATTTTAACTAGCGCAGTTTCTGTGCTATGATGCGGTCTGAATCCTGACTGGAATTTTTCATATATCTCATTTTCTTGCAAGAAAGAGCACAATTGAGCGGACACAATTTTTTCTAGTATTTTAGACATAAATGGAAGATTTGAAATGGGTCTGTAATTTGCTAAGTTATTTGGGTCTAATTGCGGTTTCTTAATGAGAGGTTGTATTACTGCCAGCTTGAATATTCTTGGAACATGACCTAAAGATAAAGACGAGTTAATAATATTAAGAAGAGGCTCTTCCACTACAGGTAACACTTCTTTCAGTAGTTTAGTGGGTATTGGATCTAATAAACATGTTGTTGGTTTCGATGCAATGATAAGTTTATTTAGCTCTTCTTGTCCTATAGTTGTAAAGCGGTGTAGTTGTTCCAGAGGGGCGATAATTGAGGCTGAATCATAAGACACCATAAAAGAGTGTACATTTACAATTGTGTTATGGATGCTTTCTATTTTCTCATTAAAGTAGTTCATAAAATCATTACTACTATACTGTAACGGAATATTTTGCTCTGGTGATGTCTGTATATTTGTTAGTCTAGCCACGGTGTTAAATAAAAACCTTGGATTATTTTGGTTATTTTCTATTAGTTTGCGGAGATGCTCAGCCCTGGCTGCTTTTAGAGCCTTTTTATAACGTGACAGTCTTTCCACGCGATTCTAAAGACCTCTAAATTAGTTTGTTTCCATTTACGCTCTAAGTTACGAGTTTCTCTCTTGATAACATGCGTAGCACTGTTGTACCAAGGTGCTTTAGTTTTCTCTCTAACCTTTTTTGATCTAATCGGTGCAACAATATCTAATGTACTAGAGAAAATGGTGCTCAAACTGCTTGTCATTTCCTCTAGTTCATCTGTTTGATTGGGTTCACTGAGCAGCTGAGATAGATCAGGTAAGCTATTTGAGAATCTATCTATAGTGGTTGGAACGATTGTTCTGCCTGGTCTATAACGTGGCGCAACATGACAAATTTCAGCAATACGTATTATACAAGTTACCATGTGATGATCAGTGAGATCGTCACTTTGCGGTATACTATCTATATCAGTTGGATTGGTTCCATATGATATAATTAAGTCTAGTGTATGATTTAGACGATGAGTGGGAGCACTGGCGTTTTGCTTGACCCCAAAAGAGTTTAATAAATCTGTAAACGCAGTCCCTAACGCATCATTTGTGTTATCTACGTGTATGTTAAAATCTCCAACAATTATTGCTTTATCGACATTGACCAATAGATCTGAGAGAAACTCTGCAAACTCTTTTAGGAAATCAGCATAGGGCCCTGGAGGTCTATATACAGTAGCCAAGGCTAAGGATAATAGGGATTTCTTTCTTACATCTAAGAGCGTAATATTTAGTACAAGTACTTCAAACGAATTAAACCTGTGACCTGTTTCCTGAGTAACATTAAGAATATCTCTATAGATTGTTGCAACACCGCCGCCACGACCGATCAGACGGGGCTCATGCTTATAACAGTATCCTGGTGGAGTAGACTCATTTAGACCGAAATACTCATTTGGTTTAAGCCAGGTTTCAGTAAGGCAAAGTACATCGAAACTATTATCTGTGACCATTTAATTTACAATAACCGCCTTGGGTGTGAGCGATCTAATGTTTAGAAGACCTAGTTTTAGAAATTGTTTTTGTTCACTGATATTTAGATTTTCAGGTTTAATTACAATAAGATTTTTCCTAGATCCTACAGTAGATTTATTATATGGCCTCACTAAACGAGGAATAGACACAGTTTCTATATAATGTTCTACACTAATTATATCAATTAATTTGGCACAGCAAAGACTGTGATTTGGACTTTGATTTTCTAGTCATATGGTGTGTAACGTCATGGAGATGTTGTCCGACAGAACAGCCGCTCCGATTCTGCTGGGGTGCAGGCCATCAGCACGGTAGAGCCTAGGTCGCTCCCAGAACAGATTCCAATTATTTACAAAGAGCAGTTTCTGTTCATTACACCATGACATTAACCATTCATTTAGTGCAAATAATCTACTGAACCTTTCCTGTCCTTGTCGGTACGTGGGAAGCGGTCCAGAGTAGGCCTCAGTAGGCCTTTCCACCTGTCGAGGAGCTCCTTCAAGGCATGAAGAATTTCAACTGATTTAACTATGGAGAAGTGAGACACTAAAAGAAAAGGAAAGCATTCTTACAAGGTAGCGTGGCCGAGCGGTCTAAGGCGTGGGATTAAGGCTCCAGTCTCTTCGGGGGTGTGGGTTCATATCCCACCCCTTCCAAGTCTACATTTTAGAAGGCACTTGTGAAAAGACTGGAGAAGTGACACTGCTTGCTCCCAGTCTCTTCAAAACTCAGCCTTTTTCACTTTCCTTGGCCGAACTCGGCGGGCTTCAGAGCCTGACGATGAAGGTCCACACCCAACAATTTCCTTATTTCTGAAATTGAATGGGCAGAAAATGGCCCACTAGAGTAGCCAGCCCGGGGTAGCGTGGCCGAGGGGTCTAAGGCGCTGGATTTAGGCTCCAGTCTCTTCGGGGGCGTGGGTTCGAATCCCACCGCTGCCAGCAGAGTTTTTAATGAGGGCCAGACACCTTCATTTAATGAGGGCTCAGACAATTCAGAGTTTGCTCTGAATAGGTGCAAAAGCAGCTGAAAATATGCACCCTCTTCAATCAGAGACAACAATAACTTGCAATTATTATAATGACACTTCCAAAATGAATTTAAATATAATAATAATGTATAGCACACAGGGGTGCCCAATCCTGCTCTGTGCAGGACAGTCGATCGGCAGGACTGGGCACCTCTGGTCTTTAATAATGGAGTTTGCAATTTTGACTCATTGAGAGTTTTTGGTGAACTGACAGCTACCTCTTGATTTTGAGTTGAACTGCGACACATCTGGCTGCCATTTTGGAGTATGGCCCAAAGGCTTTGATCAGGTAATTCAGTTGTGTTTGATTAGAGATGGAATTGCAATCTGCTGGGAGGGGGGCCTCCAAGAGTGTAACTGCATCCCCCCTCTACTTAGTCAAGTCAAGTCCACACAGGGGTGCCCAATCCTGCTCTGTGCAGGACAGTCGATCGGCAGGACTGGGCACCTCTGGTCTTTAATAATGGAGTTTGCAATTTTGACTCATTGAGAGTTTTTGGTGAACTGACAGCTACCTCTTGATTTTGAGTTGAACTGCGACACATCTGGCTGCCATTTTGGAGTATGGCCCAAAGGCTTTGATCAGGTAATTCAGTTGTGTTTGATTAGAGATGGAATTGCAATCTGCTGGGAGGGGGGCCTCCAAGAGTGTAACTGCGTCCCCCCTCTACTTAGTAGGCCTTTCCACCTGTCGAGGAGGTCCTTCAAGGCATGAAGAATTTCAACTGATTTAACTATGGAGAAGTGAGACACTAAAAGAAAAAATTGGCGAAAATGGCCCACGGAAGGCATTCTCACAAGGTAGCGTGGCCGAGCTTTGATTAGGTAATTCGATTAGGCTTTGATTAGGTAATTCAGTTGTGTTTGATTAGAGATGGAATTGCAATCTGCAGGGAGGGGGGCCTCCAAGAGTGTAACTGCATCCCCCCTCTACTTAGTCAAGTCAAGTCAAGTCACCTTTATTTATATAGCGCTTTTTACAATACAGATTGTATCAAAGCAGCTTCACAGTGATAAGATGAAAATAATATAACAGAGTTTGTTTCTAAAAGAAAATTGAGTCAACGTCCACCTTTAGCAAGGCAGATCAATAATATTATTGAATATTAAATGTCCCCAACTAAGCAAGCCAAAAGCCAAGGCAACAGTGGCAAGGAACCAAAACTCCATCAGGTGACAGAATGGAGAAAAAAACCTTGGGAGAAACCAGACTCAGTCGGAGGGCCAGTTCTCCTCTGGCCAACGAAGGAACAGTGCATGATTTATGATTCGGGCAGCATTACAAGGCAGATTGGATCGGAACATTTAGAATATTTATCCATTTCCATCTTTTGGAAGTCCAAGTAATCACGCCGGTGTTGAGACGAGTTTACATCCTCTACATCCTCTACATCCCTCCTGCTACTGAGACCCAACCACAATCTCTCCGCAGCCCAACCATACGCGCCGACCCGTTAGACTAAGGCTGTCGAGCCCCACTGTCGTCGTTAAAGCAGGTTCAGTGGCAACGGTTCCGTATGGCATACCACCTACCGCAAAACACAATATCTACCCAACCAGCCGTCATTCACGCAATATACACAGGAACGTGTATATTGATCGTTGATCTGATTCAGCTGTGGTATAAAAGGTAAGCATTATGTAAATGCTTGGCTAAAGAGATGCGTCTTTAATCTAGTTTTAAACTGGGACAGCGAGTCAGAGCCTCGAACAATATCAGGAAGGCTATTCCAGAGTTTTGGAGCTAAATGTGAGAACGCCCTCCCTCCTTTAGTGGACTTAGATATCCTAGGAATGACCAGAAGCCTCGAATTTAGTGATCTTAAAGAACGCGATGGATTGTAGGGCGATAGAAGGTCCATTAAATACACAGGAGCTAAACCATTTAGGGCTTTATAGGTCAGTAATAGTACTTTGTAATTGATACGGAATTTGATAGGTAACCAGTGTAGAGATGATAAAATAGGTGTTATATGATCATATTTTCTTGATCTAGTAAGAACTCTAGCAGCTGCATTTTGCACTAACTGTAGCTTGTTTATTGAGGATGCAGGACAGCCAGCTAATATAGCATTACAATAATCTAGTCTCGAGGTCATGAATGCATGAACTAACTTTTCTGCATCAGAAACAGATAGCATGTTACGTAGCTTTGTAATGTTTCTAAGGTGGAAAAAGGCTGTTCTTGTAACATATGAAATATGATTTTCGAAAGACAAGTTGCGGTCTAGTATAACACCCAGGTCTTTTACTGTAGTGGATAAAGTAACAGGACATCCTTCTATATTAAAGTTGTATTGTAAGTGAGTTTGTGGGTAGTTTTTTGGACCAATAAGTAATACCTCCGTTTTATCTGAATTTAGTAGCAGGAAATTACGCGTCATCCAGCATTTTATATCTTTGAGACACTCTGTCAAATTTGATAAGTTAGTGTTTTCATCTGGCCGTGATGAAATATATAATTGAGTGTCATCAGCATAACAGTGGAAATTAATTCCATGTTTTCTTATAATATTACCAAGTGGGAGCATATATATTGAGAATAGCAGAGGGCCTAACACCGATCCTTGCGGCACTCCATAGTCTACTGACGTTATCTTTGATTTTTCCCCATTTAAACAGACAAAATGATAACGGTCTGATAAGTACGATCTAAACCAGCTTAATGCCTGTCCCTGAACACCAGTGTAGTTTTGTAGTCGATCCAGGAGTATTTTATGATCGATAGTGTCGAACGCAGCGCTAAGATCGAGTAGAACTAGTATTGAGATACAGCCTTGGTCAGAAGCTAAAAGTAAATCATTTGTAATTTTAACTAGCGCAGTTTCTGTGCTATGATGCGGTCTGAATCCTGACTGGAATTTTTCATATATCTCATTTTCTTGCAAGAAAGAGCACAATTGAGCGGACACAATTTTTTCTAGTATTTTAGACATAAATGGAAGATTTGAAATGGGTCTGTAATTTGCTAAGTTATTTGGGTCTAATTGCGGTTTCTTAATGAGAGGTTGTATTACTGCCAGCTTGAATATTCTTGGAACATGACCTAAAGATAAAGACGAGTTAATAATATTAAGAAGAGGATCTTCCACTACAGGTAACACTTCTTTCAGTAGTTTAGTGGGTATTGGATCTAATAAACATGTTGTTGGTTTCGATGCAATGATAAGTTTATTTAGCTCTTCTTGTCCTATAGTTGTAAAGCGGTGTAGTTGTTCCAGAGGGGCGATAATTGAGGCTGAATCATAAGACACCATAAAAGAGTGTACATTTACAATTGTGTTATGGATGCTTTCTATTTTCTCATTAAAGTAGTTCATAAAATCATTACTACTATACTGTAACGGAATATTTTGCTCTGGTGATGTCTGTATATTTGTTAGTCTAGCCACGGTGTTAAATAAAAACCTTGGATTATTTTGGTTATTTTCTATTAGTTTGCGGAGATGCTCAGCCCTGGCTGCTTTTAGAGCCTTTTTATAACGTGACAGTCTTTCCACGCGATTCTAAAGACCTCTAAATTAGTTTGTTTCCATTTACGCTCTAAGTTACGAGTTTCTCTCTTGATAACATGCGTAGCACTGTTGTACCAAGGTGCTTTAGTTTTCTCTCTAACCTTTTTTGATCTAATCGGTGCAACAATATCTAATGTACTAGAGAAAATGGTGCTCAAACTGCTAGTCATTTCCTCTAGTTCATCTGTTTGATTGGGTTCACTGAGCAGCTGAGATAGATCAGGTAAGCTATTTGAGAATCTATCTATAGTGGTTGGAACGATTGTTCTGCCTGGTCTATAACGTGGCGCAACATGACAAATTTCAGCAATACGTATTATACAAGTTACCATGTGATGATCAGTGAGATCGTCACTTTGCGGTATACTATCTATATCAGTTGGATTGGTTCCATATGATATAATTAAGTCTAGTGTATGATTTAGACGATGAGTGGGAGCACTGGCGTTTTGCTTGACCCCAAAAGAGTTTAATAAATCTGTAAACGCAGTCCCTAACGCATCATTTGTGTTATCTACGTGTATGTTAAAATCTCCAACAATTATTGCTTTATCGACATTGACCAATAGATCTGAGAGAAACTCTGCAAACTCTTTTAGGAAATCAGCATAGGGCCCTGGAGGTCTATATACAGTAGCCAAGGCTAAGGATAATAGGGATTTCTTTCTTACATCTAAGAGCGTAATATTTAGTACAAGTACTTCAAACGAATTAAACCTGTGACCTGTTTCCTGAGTAACATTAAGAATATCTCTATAGATTGTTGCAACACCGCCGCCACGACCGATCAGACGGGGCTCATGCTTATAACAGTATCCTGGTGGAGTAGACTCATTTAGACCGAAATACTCATTTGGTTTAAGCCAGGTTTCAGTAAGGCAAAGTACATCGAAACTATTATCTGTGACCATTTAATTTACAATAACCGCCTTGGGTGTGAGCGATCTAATGTTTAGAAGACCTAGTTTTAGAAATTGTTTTTGTTCACTGATATTTAGATTTTCAGGTTTAATTACAATAAGATTTTTCCTAGATCCTACAGTAGATTTATTATATGGCCTCACTAAACGAGGAATAGACACAGTTTCTATATAATGTTCTACACTAATTATATCAATTAATTTGGCACAGCAAAGACTGTGATTTGGACTTTGATTTTCTAGTCATATGGTGTGTAACGTCTTGGAGATGTTGTCCGACAGAACAGCCGCTCCGATTCTGCTGGGGTGCAGGCCATCAGCACGGTAGAGCCTAGGTCGCTCCCAGAACAGATTCCAATTATTTACAAAGAGCAGTTTCTGTTCATTACACCATGACATTAACCATTCATTTAGTGCAAATAATCTACTGAACCTTTCTTGTCCTTGTCGGTACGTGGGAAGCGGTCCAGAGTAGGCCTTAGTAGGCCTTTCCACCTGTCGAGGAGCTCCTTCAAGGCATGAAGAATTTCAACTGATTTAACTATGGAGAAGTGAGACACTAAAAGAAAAGGAAAGCATTCTTACAAGGTAGCGTGGCCGAGCGGTCTAAGGCACGGGATTAAGGCTCCAGTCTCTTCGGGGGTGTGGGTTCATATCCCACCCCTGCCAAGTCTACATTTTAGAAGGCAATTGTGAAAAGACTGGAGAAGTGACACTGCTTGCTCCCAGACTCTTCAAAACTCAGCCTTTTTTGCTTTCCTTGGCCGAACTCGGCGGGCTTCAGAGCCTGACGATGAAGGTCCACACCCAACAATTTCCCTATTTCTGAAATTTAATGGCGAGAAAATGGGCCACTAGAGTAGCCAAGCCGGGGTAGCTTGGCCGAGGGGTCTAAGGCGCTGTATTTAGGCTCCAGTCTCTTCGGGGGCGAGGGTTCGAATCCCACCGCTGCCAGCAGAGGTTTTAATGAGGGCCTGACACCTAGAGTGTGCTCTGAAAAGGTGCAAAAGCAGCTGAAAATATGCACCCTCTTGAATCAGAGACAACAACAACTTGCAATTATTATAATGACACTTCCAAAATGATTTTAAATATAATAATAATGTATAGCATACAGGGGTGCCCTATCCTGCTCTGTGCAGGACAGTCGATCGGCAGGATAGGGCACATCTGGTCTTTAATAATGGAGTTTGCAATTTTGACTCATTGAGAGTTTTTGGTGAACTGACAGCTACCTCTTGATTTTGAGTTGAACTGCGACACATCTGGCTGCCATTTTGGAGTATGGCCAAAAGGCTTTGATCAGGTAATTCAGTTGTGTTTGATTAGAGATGGAATTGCAATCTGCAGGGAGGGGGGCCTCCAAGAGTGTAACTGCGTCCCCCCTCTACTTAGTAGGCATTTCCACCTGTCGAGGAGCTCCTTCAAGGCATGAAAAATTTCAACTGATTTAACTATGGAGAATTGAGACACTAAAAGAAAAAATCGACGAACATGGCCCACGGAAAGCATTCTTACAAGGTAGCGTGGCCGAGTGGTCTAAGGCGCTGGATTAAGGCTCCAGTCTCTTCGGGGGCGTGGGTTCAAATCCCACAGCTGCCAAGTTTAAGTTTTAGAAGGCACTTGTGAAAAGACTGGAGAAGTGACACTGCTTGCTTCCAGTCTCTTCAAAACTCAGCCTTTTTTGCTTTCCTTGGCCGAACTCGGCGGGCTTCAGAGCCTGACGATGAAGGTCCACACCCAACAATTTCCCTATTTCTGAAATTTAATGGCCAGAAAATGGCCCACTAGAGTAGCCAAGCCGGGGTAGCTTGGCCGAGGGGTCTAAGGTGCTGGATTTAGGCTCCAGTCTCTTCGGGGGCGAGGGTTCGAATCCCACCGCTGCCAGCAGAGGTTTTAATGAGGGCCAGACACCTAGAGTGTGCTCTGAATAGGTGCAAAAGCAGCTGAAAATATTATTATGCAATAATCAGAGACAACAATAACTTGCAATTATTATAATGACACTTCCAAAATGAATTTAAATATAATAATAATGTATAGCACACAGGGGTGCCCAATCCTGCTCTGTGCAGGACAGTCGATCGGCAGGACTGGGCACCTCTGGTCTTTAATAATGGAGTTTGCAATTTTGACTCATTGAGAGTTTTTGGTGAACTGACAGCTACCTCTTGATTTTGAGTTGAACTGCGACACATCTGGCTGCCATTTTGGACTATGGCCCAAAGGCTTTGATCAGGTAATTCAGTTGTGTTTGATTAGAGATGGAATTGCAATCTGCAGGGAGGGGGGCCTCCAAGAGTGTAACTGCGACCCCCCTCTACTTAGTAGGCCTTTCCACATGTCGAGGAGGTCCTTCAAGGCATGAAGAATTTCAACTGATTTAACTATGGAGAAGTGAGACACTAAAATAAAAAATTGGCGAAAATGGCCCACGGAAGGCATTCTCACAAGGTAGCGTGTAAAAGTCCTTCTTAGTTTAAAAAAAAAGACTTACTGAGCTTCTTCAGAAAGCCTTTAAAAGTCTCTGAGATTCTTCAGAGAGCGTGAAAGAGTTTGAGTTTTTTCAAAAGTTCTTCTTAGTTTTCTTCATTAATGGTCTAACCTTTTAAATAGCCCAATTTTGGCAGCAGTTTTCGCTTACGGCCATACCACCTTGGTCACGCCCGATCTCGTCTGATCTCGGAAGCTAAGCAGAGTCGGGCCTGGTTAGTACTTGGATGGGAGACCGCCTGGGAATACCAGGTGCTGTAAGCTTTTTTGATTTAAAAAAACAAACAAAAAAAAAAGAGTCCCTGAGCTTCTTCAGAAAGCCTTTAAAAGTCTGAGATTCTTCAGAGAGCATGAAAGAGTTTGAGTTTTTTCAAAAGTTCTTCTTAGTTTAAAAAAAAGACCTACTGAGCTTCCTCAGAAAGCCTTTAAAAGTCTCTGAGATTCTTCAGAGAGCATGAAAGAGTTTGAGTTTTTTCAAAAGTTCTTCTTAGTTTTCTTCATTAATGGTCTAACTTTTTAAATAGCCCAATTTTGGCAGCAGTTTTCGCTTACGGCCATACCACCTTGGTCACACCCGATCTCGTCTGATCTCAGAAGCTAAGCAGGGTCGGGCCTGGTTAGTACTTGGATGGGAGACCGCCTGGGAATACCAGGTGCTGTAAGCTTTTTTGATTTAAAAAAAAAAAAAAGAGTCCCTGAGCTTCTTCAGAAAGCCTTTAAAAGTCTGAGATTCTTCAGAGAGCATGAAAGAGTTTGAGTTTTTTCAAAAGTTCTTCTTAGTTTAAAAAAAAAGACCTACTGAGCTTCTTCAGAAAGCCTTTAAAAGTCTCCGAGATTCTTCAGAGAGCATGAAAGAGTTTGAGTTTTTTCAAAAGTTCTTCTTAGTTTTCTTCATTAATGGTCTAACCTTTTAAATAGCCCAATTTTGGCAGCAGTTTTCGCTTACGGCCATACCACCTTGGTCACGCCCGATCTCCTCTGATCTCGGAAGCTAAGCAGGGTCGGGCCTGGTTAGTACTTGGATGGGAGACCGCCTGGGAATACCAGGTGCTGTAAGCTTTTTTGATATATATAAAAAAATAAATTAAAAAAAAGAGTCCCTGAGCTTCTTCAGAAAGCCTTTAAAAGTCTCTGAGATTCTCCAGAGAGCATGAAAGAGTTTGAGTTTTTTCAAAAGTTCTTCTTAGTTTAAAAAAAAAGACTTACTGAGCTTCTTCAGAAAGCCTTTAAAAGTCTCTGAGATTCTTCAGAGAGCATGAAAGAGTTTGAGTTTTTTCAAAAGTTCTTCTTAGTTTTCTTCATTAATGGTCTAAGCTTTTAAATAGCCCAATTTTGGCAGCAGTTTTCGCTTACGGCCATACCACCTTGGAGCACTGTTGAGCAACCAGGAAGTGGTGTGTCTGAAACCAAGAGGCTCTCTGTTTTTTTTATTTGTTTTATGTTTTTTTTGTTTAAAAGTTTGTGTTAGTTTTTTTGTAGTATAGTTTTGTTTTTTTGTTTTAAACCACAAACCAGCAGCTGCGTGCTGCCTGTGGAGTGGTTTTTGTTTTGTTTTTTTCGTTAGAATGAGTGATACGGACAGACTACTCGGCATCAACACGGAAATGGCGGCAGAAACAGAAATGGCAAAAGAACAAAGGACTGAATTAAGACAACGAGAAAAGATCATAAGCAACACCAAAAGACTATACAAGAAGGAGGCAACAATAACTATTGATGTGAGTGAAACAAGAGATGGCAATGGAGAGAATATCATCAAAGCAATAACAAAGAAAATCGGTGTGGAAGGAATTTTGGCAGTGTGCCCAAAACAACAGAAAAAAATGAGGTAACAATGGAAAATGAGGATTTATGTGATGAACTGTTAAACGGACTGGAGATTAATGGACAAATGTGTGAAGTGAAGAAGTTGGAAGACAGGGAGTATGTAGTATCGTTTATGCATCTACCCGTTTATCTGGAGGACGAGGAAATCATAACAAAACTGGAGGGGTGGGGAGTTATCCCCGTCTCAACTGTAAAGAGGAGATACTATCCAGGCACGGGCATTGAAGATCGCACAAGGTTCATTAAGGCAAAATTCCCAAGAGAGGTGGCGTCACTTCCATACAGTACGCGGTTTGAGACAGCAGAGGGAACTCAGCATTTTCGGGTGATACACAATAAGCAGGTTAAAACCTGCCGGTTGTGTATGAGCCCGTAGCATATCCTGAAAGACTGTCCAGATTTCAAGTGTCGCAAATGTGAGGAGCATGGCCACTTTGCACGGGAATGCAATGCAGTGAAGTGCCCAGACTGTTTTAAAACACTAAACAAATGTGAATGCTGGATGCAGAACAACGAGGAAGAGGAGGAGCAACAAGTGAACGGGCAGATGCATAACGATACTACAGAAACTCAAGAAACAAACAAAAAGGAAGAACAGTACGAGACAACAGGAGGAGAGAAACAAGGGACTAGTAAAGAACAAGAAAATGAGGAGCAACAGGAAGTAGGAGATCAAGAGGAAAGAATGGAGGAAGATGAATCAACAGAAGAAACAATATCAAGGGGAGAAGAACTGAATGAAGTAAAACTGGCACGAGATGAAGGAAAGAAGAACCAAACGGAGGCACAAAATGACAGAGAACTGGGAATAATGCCACGAAGAAAACAACAGAAGGTAACACCTAATTTAGAACTGGCAAAAAGAAAAAGACTTAAACAATTAGATAATACGGTTGAGGGGTTGAGAAGGGAAGACGGAGAAGATAATCAAGAATGAACGTTTTTAATTATTTATTTTTGTACAGTATGGTTTTAAATTTGGTATGTTGGAATGCAAGAGGATTAATCGGTAAAAGGAAATTTGAAATGTTAAATGAACTATGTAAAAAACAAGATGTGATAATTTTACAAGAAACAAATTGGAAATAAGAAATGATAGAGGATGTGAAAAATAGATGGAAAGGGCAAATATTTTATAATAATGGTGATGGAAGGTTGGGAAGAGGGGTAGCAATTTTAATAAGAGAAAATGTTGAAATTAATTCATGTGAAGTATATAATGACAAAAAAGGCAAATGTAATGGGATTAAAATTACACAAGGTGATAATGAATTTGTGATAATTAACTTGCATGCACCTACGCATGAGGGAGAAAAAAGGGAATTTTTTGAGGGAATTAGGATTTTAACAAAGAAATGGAATAATTGAATTTTAGTTGGGGATTTTAATACAGTTTTTAGTAAGATTGACATGGCGGATGGGATGGTTTTTAAAACAGATGTGGGAAGGAAAGCGTTAAAAGAGATGATGGAGGAGAGTAATTTGATTGATGTCTGGAGAGATGAAAATGAAAGAAAAAGAGACTTTTCCAGAAGACAATTAGTAGGGAATTTCATGTGTCAGACAAGAATAGATTTTATTTTGAGTGTAAGGGAACAAAATTTTTGTTTCTTTTACTTCCTCAAAATGTACAACCCCAACCAAATTTGGTACCCTTCCAAACCTCATGTACACTGTCTTTTCTTCATTCACTCTTGCTCCTGTTCCTTTTCCATATCTCTCTACTTTTCTCATTACTTCCTTCACACTTTCTAAATCTTTTAAAAACAACGTTGTGTCATCTGCATACTGAAATATCCTTTTTTCTTCTTTGCCTTCTTCTATTCTAATACCTTTTATACATTTATCTTTTTTAATCATTAATCCTATAGGTTCTGCTACCAAAGTATACAGCTGTGCAGAAAGTGGACATCCTTGTCTAATAGACCTGGTTATTCTAAAAGGTTCAGTTAAAAACCCATTACACTTTACTCTTGTCATTACATTTTTATATAAAATCTTTATCCAATCATTAAAATTTTTCCCAAACCCAAAATGTTCTAAAATTGAAAATAAAAACCCATGTTCTACCCTATCAAAAGCCTTTTCAAAATCTAAATTAACAACATATCCATCCTCCTGCGTTTCATTTAAATAACTTATTATGTCTCTTATACCACCTGTAATATCTGCAATATCTCTCCCTCTCACCCCATACGCTTGGTTAGTCATTATAACTGGGGTGACTTTAGGGAAAGATGAGAAGGGGGCAAGAGAAAGAATGTTTGAAATGATGGTGGGAGAAATGGAGAGGAGATTAATTTTTTGGAGGGGAAGGATGTTAAGTTTGAAAGGGACAATTTTAGTGGTAAATGCATTAATGTTATCTAAAATGTGGTATATTTTAACTGTTAGTGCAACACCAAGATGGGTGGAAATGAGACTGAAAAGATGCGTGACAGAATTCGTTTGGGAGAAAAAACCCCCAAGAGTTGCATATAACACTTTGATTGGACAGACAGATAAAGGAGGGATGGGGTTAGCTGATGTAGAACTAAAGAAGAAAAGTATGAGGATCAAAGTGGTGAAAAAATATATAGATGAAGAGGAAAAGGGGGAATGGAAAGAAACAATGAAATATTTTTTGAACAAATGTGGGGAGGTGAAATTGGGGGATAGTGTTTTATGGATGAAAATGAAGAAGTGGATGTTTAAAGGAGTACCAGAATTTTATAAGGAAGTTTTAAAAGCTTGGGTTTTTTTCCTCTCTAAGGTGGATTTTAAGCCAGCGGGGAGAGAAGAGATTTTAAACCAACCATTGTTTTTTAATAAAAATATTGTGAATAATGGGAAGGAAATGTTTTTTAAAAAATGGTGGGCGGTTGGAATTTCAAGAGTAAGAGATATATTGTATGAAATAAGGGACGGATTTTTACCAATGCAAGTGGTCATTGATGAGTTAGAGGAGGCAAAGGAAGAGTATGATATAAGTTGTGTAAAGAAACAATATGAAGAGATGAAAAATGTAATACCTAATGAGTGGCTGAATAAAATACAGAGTGGGGAGAGAAGAAAGAAGGGAGAATTGAAATGTTTTTTTATAAATCAAGGTAAAAGAATGGAGTTAAAATTGGGGAATATGAAAATGTTTTATCATGTTTTTATGGAAGAGGCTTTTAAAAAGCCGAATTCAAATGAGATGTGGTTGAGACATTTTAATGGTTTGAGTGAGAAAGAAATATGGAAAAATATGAGAGGGGTTTTAATAAGCACAGAATTGGAAAGCTTGGATTATTTTATTAGGCATAATGTTATTTATTCAGAAATTAGACTGTGTTTAATGAAAAAAGAGCTAAATGCATTGTGTAAGGTGTGTAAAAAACAAGATGAAGGTTTGCTGCATTTGTTTTTACTGTGTGAAAAATTAAGTGCCTTTTTAAAAATGGTAAAGAATATGATAAATGAGCTAAGGGAAAAAAACAGAAGAGGGAGATTGGCAAAGAATTTTGATGTTAGGAATGGAGGAGAAGTGTAAAAACAAAGAGGTTATAAATCTTTTATTTATGCTTGCAAGAAAGGCTATTTGGAAAAGAAGGAATATAGTTAAAATTAGAGATGTTGCGATAGATGTGTGGATTCTATATAAAAATATGGTGAAAGACTATATGTTAACACTCTATAACTATTGGAGATTGGAGGGAAAAGAAGAAGTGTTTTTTAAAATGTACACAAATGAAGTGGGAAATATATTTAAAAAATATAAAAATAGAACTAGACATATAAAGGAGGCAAAGAATTTAAGATCTGGTTGGGGAAAACTGTAACAAATATTTCTGAGATCAAGTTGTTTTTAATGAGAGTTGTCTGTATTTGTGCACTTTGTTCTGTATTGTTTTAAGAATTTTTAATAAAAAAAATAAAAATAAATAAAAGTCACACCCGATCTCGTCTGATCTCGGAAGCTAAGCAGGGTCGGCCCTGGTTAGTACTTGGATAGGAGACCGCCTGGGAATACCAGGTGCTGTAAGCTTTTTTGATATATATATATATAAAAAAAAGAGTCCCTGAGCTTCTTCAGAAAGCCTTTAAAAGAGAGCATGAAAGAGTTTGAGTTTTTTCAAAAGTTCTTCTTAGTTTAAAAAAAAAGACTTACTGAGCTTCTTCAGAAAGCCTTTAAAAGTCTCTGAGATTCTTCAGAGAGCATGAAAGAGTTTGAGTTTTTTCAAAACTTCTTCTTAGTTCTCTTCATTAATGGTCTAACCTTTTAAATAGCCCAATTTTGGCAGCAGTTCTCGCTTACGGCCATACCACCTTGGTCACGCCCGATCTCGTCTGATCTCGGAAGCTAAGCAGGGTCGGGCCTGGTTAGTACTTGGATGGGAGACCGCCTGTGGACAGTCACAGTATACCACAAATACTTGTGGTAAATGTGCATGCACCACCGGAAGAGATTAAGAAGAGGGGATATTTTAATGGTTTAAGGGAACTTTTAAGGAAATATAAGGAAATTGTTATTATGGGGGATTTTACTGTTGTTTTTAGTAAACTGGACATGGCTGAAGGAATGGTTTTTAAGACAGATACAGGAAGAAAAGAGTTAAAAGGGCTGATGGAAGAAAATGAATTGATTGATGTATGGAGGGAAAGAAATGAAAAGAGAAAAGAATTTTCAAGAAGACAAATTGTGGGGAATTTTATTTGTAAAACGAGAATTGATTTTATTTTATTTACACGGAATATGGAAAGCTTTTTAGAAAAAATAAGATATGAAGAAACAAGTTTAAGTGATCACAAACCTATTTTTATGCAAATTGATTGGGATACAGTGAAAAGAGGGCCGGGAGTATGGGTTTTAAACACAGGGATTTTAAAGAATGAAGACTATTTCTTAAGTGTACAAGACATTATAACAAAAGAGAAAGAAAACGGAATGTATAGAGAAGACAAAAGGATTTGGTGGGAAAATGTGAAGTATCTAATCAAAAATTTTAGCATAAAATATTGTGGGATAATTCAGAGATGTAAAAAGGGTAAGGAAAGAGAAATACGAGAACAACTAGAAAAGGAATTGAACATGAATGAAAAAGATATACAAAAAATAAAAGAAATAGAGGAAAAACTGAAATAAATAGAAGAGAAGAAATATAATGGGGCACGATTAAGAAGTAAAGCAAAGTATACAGTGGAAGGAGAGAAATGTACTAAGTTTTTTTTTGATTTGGAAAGAAGAAGGGGAATTTCACAAACACTTAAAAGAATACAAAGGGAAGATGATAGTGGAAACAAATGAAGAGATACTAAAAGCAATAAAAAATACTATGGAAAGCTATTCAAAGCAGAAGGAATAAAGGAGGAAGAAAAACTAGAATTATTGAAACAAATAAAGACCAAAGTAGGAGAGGATGACAAAAAAGAGTGTGACCTAGAGATAAGAGAAGAAGAGATAAAAAGAGCAATAAGTGAACTGAATAAAAGGAAAAGCCCAGGTATTGACGGTTTAGGGAATGAATTTTATATAACTTTTAAGGATTTTTTAACCGGTATTTTAAAAGAAGTATATGAAGAGACTTTTAAGAAAGATGAAATGAATCAGAGAATGGGGATGGGATTAATTAAGTTGATATATAAAAGAAAAGGAGAAAAAGCAGATTAAAAAAATTATAGACCCATCACAATGTTGAACACAGATTTGAAAATTTTAACAAAAGTTTTAGCCAACAGATTGAAAGAGGTAATGCCAACCATAATCAAAACAAATCAAGTATATGGAGTGAAAGGGAAGGACATAGCGGACACAACAATAAGTATAATAGATAGAATAAGGTATATGAAAGAAAAAAATAAGGATGGATATGTTATTAGTTTGTATTTTGAAAAGGCCTTTGACAGAGTAGAGCATGACTATTTATTTGAGATTTTAAGTGAGTATGGGTTTGGGGAAAGGTTCATCAAATGGATTAAAATTATATATAAAGGAGCAATAACAAGAGTAAAATGTAATGTTTTTTTAACAGAATGTTTTACATTAACTAGGTCAATAAGACAAGGATGTCCACTATCAGCACTTTTATATTCACTAGTTGCAGAACCTTTGGGATTAGCTGTTAAAAGAGATAAAGAAGTAAGAGGGATAGACATTGAAGAGAGTGGGGAAAATGAAAACATGTTTCAATACGCAGACGATACAACAATAATGGTTAAGGATATAAAGAGTGTTAAAAAAGCAATGGAAGTGGTACAGACGTTTTGTAGGGGATCAGGGAGCAAGATAAATGAAGAGAAAACAGTATATATGAGATTTGGAGGGGCAAGTGTTTTAGCAAATGATTTTAAGTTTAAAGAATCAAAGGAAATAAAGATCTTAGGTGTTTTAATAGGGAAAGATGAAAAATGTGATGAAGAAGTAATGTGGGAAGAAATACTAGGAGGAATTGAAAGAAGGTTAAATTTTTTGGAAATTGAGGACTTTAAGTTTAAAGGGGAAAGTTTTGATTGTAAATGTTTTAATGGTAGCAAAGTTGTGGTATGTTTTATATGTGACTTCTATGCCGATGTGGGTGGAAAAAAGGCTGAAAAAATGTTTTCTGGATTTTATATGGGATGGAAAACCTCCAAGAATTGCATACAATACTATAATAGGAGAAGTTGGAAAGGGAGGGATGGGATTGATAGATGTTGAACAAAGAAAAAATAGCTTAAGAGTTAAAGTAATAAAAAAGTATCTGGATGAGAAAAGTAAAACAACGTGGAAAAAGACGATGGAATATTTTTTAAATAAAGGTGGGAATTTTAATTTGGGAGATAATATTTTATGGATGAAAACTAAGAATTGGATGGTGAAAGGAATGCCAGATTTTTACAGAGAATTGATGAGTGCTTGGGGTACATTTTTAACTATTGTTAATTTTAATCCTCAAGGTAGAGAGAGCATTTTAAACCAGCCTTTATTCCTAAACAGCGGCATTTTAAATCAGGGGAATGTGATTTTTTAAAAGAAATGGTGGGATGTTGGGATCACAAGAGTTAGAGATATTTTATATGAATTTAAAGAGGGATTTTTACCATTACAGTATATAATAGATACAATGGAAGTGGCAAAAGAGGATTTTAATGAACAAGAACTACAAAATAAGTATGAAATAATGAAAGAAGCAATACCCAAAGAGTGGATAAAAAGAATAGAAGATATGGAAGAAGAGAAACAAGGGAAAGAAGTGCATATAAAGATGGGAGAAAAAGATGGGAGAAAAATATGCTTTTAATGAATGTACTGTGAAAATGCTTTACTGTTTTTTTAGAGAGGGGATTTTCAGGAAACCAAAAGCCAATGAGTACTGGGTACAGAAATACAAAGATTTAAAAGATGAGGATATATGGAATAACATGAAAGGTAAAATGATAGACGCGAAATTGGAGAGTTTTGAATATTTAATCAGACACAGAGCAATTTTTACTGACATTATTTTAAAAAAAAATCCACATGGAACTAAGTGAAACGTGTAAAGTGTGTAATGTGGAAGATGAAAGTTTTTTTACACTTGTTTTTAGAATTGTAGAGAATTGGAAGATTTTAATGAAAAGGGAAAAAGATTGATTGAAATGTTGAGAGGGGAATTAAAGGAGAAGACTGTAGAATGGAACAGAGTGGTGATGTTTGGGATGGAAGAAAAGGGTAAAACCAAAAGTTTTATTAATCTGTGTGTGATGCTAATGAAAAGTGCAATATGGGAGAGAAGAATTGTAGCAAAAAAGGAAAAAATTGTGTTGGATGTTTGGATGGTTTTTAAAAGGAAAACTGAATTGTATATTGAAGGATTGTATGAGTATTTTAAATGTGAAAATAAGTTGGATGTTTTTTATGATGTTTTTACCCCAAAAGTTTGTGGTGTTTTAAAGGATCTAATGTGGAGGTTGCCTGGAAGTGAATAAGTTTTTAAAAAATGATGGAAATGATATGTGATGTAGAATGGTTGTGGAAGAAAATATGTATTTTTTAATTTCTATTGATTTTATTGTATTTTATTGATTGAAATTTTTGCAATAAAAAAAAAAGGCAAAAAAAAAAAAAAGTCACGCCCGATCTCGTCTGATCTCGGAAGCTAAGCAGGGTAGGGCCTGGTTAGTACTTGGATGGGAGACCGCCTGGGAATACCAGGTGCTGTAAGCTTTTTGATTTAAAAATAAAAAAAAATAGTCCCTGAGCTTCTTCAGAAAGCCTTTAAAAGTCTGAGATTCTTCAGAGAGCATGAAAGAGTTTGAGTTTTTTCAAAAGTTCTTCTTAGTTTAAAAAAAAAGACCTACTGAGCTTCTTCAGAAAGCCTTTAAAAGTCTCTGAGATTGTTCAGAGAGCATGAAAGAGTTTGAGTTTTTTCAAAAGTTCTTCTTAGTTTTCTTCATTAATGGTCTAACCTTTTAAATAGCCCAATTTTGGCAGCAGTTTTCGCTTACGGCCATACCACCTTGGGCACGCCCGATATTGGTACGATCCAGGAAGTGAGTTGGCTGCAGTTGGAGAGGAAGGCTCTCCCCCATTTTTGTTTTTCATTTTGTGTTTGTTTTTTGAGTTTTGTTACTTTAAGTTAGTGATGGGCAGATTGAGGCTTCGTGAAGCAATGAAACAGTCGAAGCAAATGTGCCATTTTGTTTCGAGGCTTCGAATCAATCCGAAACCCGTCTCCACGGTGACACCTAGTGGTCACCTGCAGGTGTTGATCTGAAACAACCTTTACAAAGAGCTAATAAAAAAATGTGTTGGTTTTTTTTTTAATTATTGTATTTTTGTAATATATGAAGCTTGTAACCTGTAGTCTCTTCACATTGCATAATGTGATTTTGGTCATGAAAAATGAATATTAATAAAAATAAATCAAGCCACAATGTCTCGTTTTCTTATAGATTTTTATTCAAAAATATTAATTTCTCTGCTGTTGAAGGACTCAGCCTACTTCTTTTTTTACAGATAATTTCTCCAGCCTTTGAAAAAATTCTCTCACAAGGGACACTTGTTGCTGGCATACAAAGATATTTTTTAGCTAGGACATACAAATGAGGAAAGATTACTGCTCTCTCTTTCCAGTAAGTTAGAGGATCATGAGTTCTGGGCAAAAACGCATCGCTGAGGTATTTTTTCACTTCCACTGTGGCATCAGCTGTAGGATTGTGTATCATCTGGGTCTCACGGATACGATTGTCAAAATGTTCCCATAAACTGTCTTGTGTTTCAACTGGTGTTGATGATGATGGGCCTGATGTTGACATTTGTGGTTCTGAATTAAAAGAAAACGGCAATTAGTAACAAATCATAAACTGACAACACATATGAAGTATAAATTTCATGAATCACATTACATAAGATAACATAGACTGAAACTCACCAGGAGTTGTGTTTGAACGCATCAGTGAAGCACACTCCAGTGTGATGTGCTTTTCAGCATCCAGGGCTTTGGCAGGATTTCCAAAAGCCACATTTTTAAACCTTGGGTCCAGCAGTGTAGCCAGTGCCAAGGCTCTAAAAGTCTCGTACCCTCCACATCTGGAGTGCAGACCTTCTTGTAGATGTGAGCCTATGAGCCAACACAAGAGAAAACCATATTAATTAAAATAATGAAAACAATATGAGAGTTATGGCCAATTACACGTATGGTCATAGTGTCCTACCTAATTGTACAGTTGATTCCTGCGTTGCATTTCCTTTTTTCTGTGCAAGCTTGTGCTGCAACATCCTGTACAATGGTATGAGCTTTGAAGCAGACACTCTCTGTTCCTCTGACATCTCTGTTGTTGCTAGTTTGAATGGTTGAAGAAGTGTCAATGACTGTTGAATAATGTCATACTCAAGACTTGTCAGGGGAGCAGTATCACTGTTTAAATTGGCAAGTGCAGCACCCACTGGCTCACGTTGCTCATACAAGCGTTGTAGCATGTCGAATGTGCTGTTCCATCTCGTTTCAACCTCCTGTATCATTTTCAGACTTGGTCTGCCCATCAAACTCTGCATCTCCACAAGCTTGTCCTTTGCTTTGCAGCTGGATCTGAACAACCCCACTATCTTTCTGGCTTTCTGGCGAATTTCATTGATGACTGGGGTTTGATCCAGGGCCTTTTTCACTATCAAATTCAAATTATGAGCAAAACATGGGACATGGCGAAGGTTGAGTAGCTGGGCACTTAGGATCATGTTGGATGCATTGTCAGTCACCATGCAGTGAACTTTGGAGGTTATTCCCCACTCAGCCATTAGCAAGGCTTTAGCCTCCATGAGATGCTGGGCTGTGTGGGTTTGGTAAAACCTCCTTACACCCAGTAAAACAGTTGCCATTGTTGCCTCTGGTGTTATGTAATGGCATGTTACACCAAAATATCCATCCATATTAATGGAAGACCACATGTCAGCCGTAAGGCTAACAAATTCCGCCTTTTGTAGGTCCTCCATTGTCTTCTCCTTGGTTGTGATGTACCTTTCGCTGACCATTGTTTTAAGCACCTTCCGGGATGGGAGGACATAGCTTGGATCAAGCTTGTTCACAAAGGCCCTGAAACCCTCATCCTCCACGATGGTGAAGGGTTGCAGATCCTTCACCACCATGTTCAGAAGAGCCTCATCCAATTCCCTCTGTCTGCCTTTTAAAAGAGAAGATAAAACATACTTTCAGACAAATATATTGGAAAAATAGTTGCCTACCGTGAAAGTAGTCTACTGGTTCATTTGGAAACCTTCCTAAACAAAGTTATGTTATGAATATTTATGCCCAGTGTGCAGAGAAAGATAAAGTGCATTATAGAAATACAACAATTACAAAAAAAAACAAAATGATGTCTTGGCTGTAGATTGGGTACTCATATGTAGACATATAAAATGTATATTCACAAAGTATAATACTATATTGACAACATTTGTTTTTAAAGTGATTGGCAGTTTTGATTGGGATGTTAGGCATGTCTTAGTCCATGGCCTTTCTAAACAATGGCCCAACACTTAGTTATTATATTTCACTTATGATTAGCCTATATTTCAAACAATGCATACCTTGCTTAGATGGCCCAGCAGTGTCAGTAGCAGGCCTTGGTACAGGGGGAACACTACCATCCTCTGCACCCTGCAGAATGGCAGGATGAATGCTCCTCAAATGGCGCATCATGGATGATGTATTGTTGCAGTAGGCTAGCTGCCGATCACAATACACACATCTCACTTTATTTGGGGTTTCCAAATGGAAATGCTCCCACACCACAGATGTACGGCATCTCTTCTGTGGAGCCTCCATTTCTATCTATCTATCTATCTATCTATCTATCTATCTATCTATCTATCTATCTATCTATCTATCTATCTATCTATCTATCTATCTATCTATCTATCTATCTATCTATCTATCTATCTATCTATCTTATATGTAGCCTATCTATCTAATAATCTATATGTATCTGTAATATATGTATCTATCTATTCATCTATATATATATATATATATATATTTCTATCAATGCATCTATTAATGTGTCACTATATGTACTCTGTGTGTCTCTAAGTCAATGTGTAAATGTAAATTAAATCCTAAATATAACTAAACAAATCGCACTATAAATGTCACTATATCACCAAAAATCCGCTATCTCAAAACCAAACTCCTCTCACAAAAACCCACGATATGAAAATGCGTTGACAAAACTTTTATACTGTGTGATTGTGTGATTTGTTCCCGAACCGACCAATCAATGAAACCCTGATTCGGAGGAGCACTCCACCTGATGAAACACTTAGATGCTTCATTTAGCCGTTGTCACGTGACGTGGGTGTTTTGAATCACGCTTCGGATCAGTGTCTCGAATCATCTTTGCTTCGGGATCTCGCAAAGCTTCGGAACGTCTGTTTCGCGCCAGCCATCCTTACTTTAAGTTAGTTTTTTTTTTCCCGCTTTTTTTTGTTTTTTCAAACCACCTAACAGCAGCCTTTAGCTGGCTGGAGGGTGTTTTTTTTCCTTTGTTTTTTTTTTTTTCAAGCATGGACGGATTAATGGCAAACGACACTGGACTGGTTGGAGGAACACGCACGGTAATTGACAATGGACTGGCAGGAGGAACACGCACGGTAATCGACAATGGACTGGCAGGAGGAACACGCAAGGCAAACGGCAATGGACTGGCTGGAGGAACACGAAAGGCAAACGACAATGGACTGGCAGGAGGAACACGCAAGGCAAACAACAATGGACTGGCAGGAGAAAAACGCATGGCAAACGACAATGGACTGGATAATCGACCACGAGTGAGAAATGGAAACACCAGAGATGTGAGTGATAAAATCAACGAACGGAAATATTTAAAAGAGGCAACAGTGATTGTGAATGTGGAAAACGTGATTGAGGTAAAAGCGGAGGATATTATTAAAGCTGTGACGGAATTATGTGGACATGGGGAAATTTTAGCGCTGAGACCAAGACAAGGAAAGGAATATGAACTGACAATGGAAAAAGAAGAAATGTGTGACAAACTGACTGATGGACTGGTAATAAAAGGAGTGAAATGTGAAGTTAAAAATCTGCAAAACAGAGACTATGTTGTTTCCTTCATGCACCTGCCCGTCTATCTTGATGATGATGAAATTTTAGATAAATTGGACGGATAGAGAGTTACTCCCATCTCGAAAATAAAAAGAAGATGCTACCCGGGCACTGACATAGAGGACGGAACAAGGTTCCTAAAGGTGAGGTTCCCCAAAGAGGTTGCGTCGCTACCGTACAGCACAAAGCTGGAAACAGCGGAAGGGCCACAGTATTTTAGGGTGGTGCACAGTCACCAGGTTAAAACCTGTCGGCTGTGCACGAGCCCAGAACATTTACTGAAAGACTGCCCGGAATTTAAGTGCTACAAATGCGAGGAGAGGGGACATTTTGCAAGGGATTGCAATGCTGTCAGGTGCCCGGATTGCAGAGAAACCTTAAATAAATGCGAATGTTGGATGGAGGGAGAGGAAGGAGGTAGGGAAAATCGGATGGACGGACAGGTGCTTGAAGGAAACAACGAGGAGGAACGGCAAACTGATGAAGGACAACCGGAAGACAGCTTACAACAAGAAATGGAAGGAGCAGCGGGCATCAGAGAGGAAGGACAACAAGAGAACGATAAAGAACAAACAATGGAGCAGGACACTCAATGGACAGTAATGGACATTTCAGACAGTTTTATAAGTTACCTGGATGACGTGGAGAAAGATGGACATGAAAAGAAGGATCAAAGTGAGACTGAAGATGAAGAAGAAACAACGATGGACAAAGACAGAGAGGGGAAAGGACAATTAAGAAGAAGACTAGTAAAGGTAAAATCAAATATTGGTATTGCAAGAAAAAGGACTATTTTAAAGGTTTTAGATAAAAGTGAAAATAGGTTTGAAGTGTTAAAGGACTTGGAGGGAGAAGATGAAGATTAATGGTTTTTAGGTATTTATTTGTTTTTCTTTTAATGGCTTTTAGTTGTGTTACTTTTAATGCCAGAGGACTTTTAGATG
This sequence comes from Siphateles boraxobius, assembly GCF_051911475.1. Lineage (NCBI taxonomy): Eukaryota > Metazoa > Chordata > Actinopteri > Cypriniformes > Leuciscidae > Siphateles > Siphateles boraxobius. The sequence continues at coordinate 5,504,983 of NW_027508722.1, read as the reverse complement.
TAAGAAAATTTGAGAAAATGAAAGAAATGTTCAAGAATGAAGATGTGATTTTATTACAAGAGACTAACTGGAGAGAAGGTTTTATGACTGAAATAAGAAAAAGATGGAACGGAGAGATTTTATATAATAATGGGGATGATAGGCAGGGCAGAGGTGTAGCGGTTTTAATAAAAGAAAACAGGTGTAAAAGGTAAAACAATATACAATGATAAAGAAGGGAAATGTATGGTAGTGGAAATGGATTTTGAGGGGAAAGTAGTAGTTGTGGTTAACGTTCATGCGCCAACGGGAGAGAATGAAAAGAAAGAGTTTTTTAGTGTTTTAAGAGAATTCTTAAAGAAATATAAAGAAGTTATAATGATTGGTGATTTTAATACTGTTTTTAGCAAATTAGAAATGGGTGAGGGAATGGTTTTTAAAAGTGACAAAGGAAGAAAAGAGTTGAAACTATTAATGGAAGAAAATAATATGATCGATGTATGGAGAGAAAGAAATGAAAAAACGAGAGAATATTCAAGAAGACAATTAGTGGGGAATTTTATGTGCAAAACAAGAATTGATTTTATATTATGTACAAGGAACATTGAGGATTTTATCAGTAGTATTAAATACGAAGACACAAGTCTAAGCGATCATAAACCAATTTTTATACAAATAGACTGGAGTTTTGTGAAAAGAGGGCCGGGAGTATGGGTTTTAAACACAGAGATTTTAAAGAATGAAGATTATATTTTAAATGTTAAAGAGATTATTGAAACTGAAAAGGAGAACAAAATGTATATTGAGGATAAAAGAATATGGTGGGAAAATACAAAATATTTAGTTAAAAAATTTACTATGAAGTACTGCAAGTTAATACAGAAAAGTAAGAGAAATACGGAGAGAGAATTAAGAGAAAATTTGAAAAAAGAATTAAATGAGAATGGAAAAGATTTACAAAAAACAAAAGAATTAGAGGGAAAATTGAAAGAAATGGAGGAGGAGAAATATGAAGGAGCAAGACTAAGAAGTAAGGCAAAATACACGGTGGAGGGGGAAAAATGTACAAAGTTTTTCTTCGATCTAGAAAAAAGTAGAGGGAAAGCGAAAATGATAAAAGAAATTAGAGGAGAAAATGGAGTGGTTGTGCAAACAAACGAGGAAATACTAAAGGAAATAAAAGCATACTATGAGAATTTGTTTAGTGCAGAGGGAGTGAAAGAAGAAGAGAAACGTCCTGGTTGCGTATGCAACCCACCGTTCCCTGAAGGAGGGAACGGAGGACGTAGTCGACGCCGACTGAAATGGGATCACGCTAGGGAGCCTATCGTCTTCGAGTATTATTGAACGAGCCAATACACATTGGCGTGCGAGATTTGCATCTCACACTCCGCCCCGCAGCGCGGGTATAAATACGGAAGTGGATGCACGCACCATTTGCTTTTCGCTGAGGAGCCGAGCGTAACTCGGAGTCAGCGGTGGTCCAGCGGTAGTGGCAAGGGGACTACGTCCTCCGTTCCCTCCTTCAGGGAACGGTGGGTTGCATACGCAACCAGGACGTTCCCTTTCAGTCGATAACGTCGGACGTAGTCGACGCCGACTGAAATGGGATCAACCATTGAACACGCCACTAACGCTGCCACCTTCCAGTGCCTAGACAAAAGCCTTCTGATCCTCCCGATCTAGCGGAAAAGGACAGGGCTTAGGCCAGGAAGTCGCTGCTGTTCCACAAGACCCACTCAGCTAGACTTGGTAACACTGGGAAAGCGTGCCCAACATTGGAAGGAAGGGACGCTGCGGAAGCCCAACCAACCCGAAAAGGGGGGGGGAAATACACATATGAACTGGGCGGAGGGCCGGGCAGTATAACATATGGAATGTCACTGGGGTGGCTCCAGCCTAGAGAGGGGGGAGACACACCAATTTACAGTGACGGCAGGACCCTGCCAAGGGAAAGACACGGGCTCACTTTGGGGAGCCGTATCGTGGAAGAATACACACATGGGGTCGCCGTAGGGACCGCAACATATGGACCCAGCCTAACACGGGTTCCACACTGCATACGAGTGGTAGGCCTAACACCAGACGTTCTGCCACGTCCGACGTCGGGGGGGGGGGGGGGTACGGAGGAGCTCAACAGTTTCCGGACAAGGGAATTCAACCGGAGCGAAACGGCGCACGTATCCGGTCCGTAAGAGGGGAATGGCGCAGCAAGCCGACACCGAACCGGGGCTCACGGTGTTACTGGCTTCTATGAGAAGAGAGCACACGGGAAGCAACCGGTTCGACACGTAGGCTATAGAATCTAGCAAACGTATTAGGTGTCGCCCAGCCCGCAGCTCTACAGACATCTGTCAGCGAGGCACCTTGCGCCAACGCCCAAGAAGCGACAACACTCCTTGTGGAGTGAGCTCGCAGTCCGGGGGGACAGTGTTCACCTTGGGACTCATACGCCAAGATGATGGCATCCACTATCCAGTGGGCCAACCTCTGCTTGGAGACAGCCTTTCCCTTCCGCTGATCTCCATAACAGACGAAGAGCTGCTCTGAGGTCCTAAAGCTTTGTGTTCTGTCCACGTACAAGCGCAGAGCGCGAACGGGGCAGAGAAAAGCCAGGGCTGGGTCTGCCTCCTCCGGGGGCAGCGCTTGCAGGTTCACCACCTGGTCCCGAAAGGGGGTGGTAGGAACCTTGGGCACATATCCAGGCCGGGGTCTCAGGATAACGTGAGAGTTAGCCGGCCCGAATTCCAGGCACGATTCGCTGACCGAAAATGCGTGCAGGTCCCCTACCCTCTTGATGGAGGCCAAAGCAAGTAGGAGAACTGTCTTTTGGGACAGAATTTTTAACTCTGCTACCTGCAAAGGCTCGAAGGGCGGTCTCTGCAGTGCGGTTAGCACCAGAGATAAGTCCCAAGAGGGTATAGAGGGGAGGCGAGGCGGATTCAACCTCCTCGCTCCCCTCAGGAACCTGACGATCAAGTCATGCTTCCCCAGGGATTTCCCGTCTACTGCATCGTGATGTGCGGCAATAGCGGCGACATACACTTTGAGGGTGGAGGGGGACAGCCGACGCTCCAAAGCCTCTTGCAGGAAAGAAAGCACGGAAATGATCGAACACCTTCGGGGGTCTTCACCTTGAGAAGCACACCACCCAACGAACAGTTTCCACTTCAGGGAGTAAGCAAGCCTCGTAGAGGGAGCTCTCGCTGAAGTGATGGTATCTACGACTGCCTGTAGTAGACTACCTAGAACCTCCGCGTCCCGTCCAGGGACCACACATGGAGTCTCCAATAGTCTGGACACGGGTGCCATATGGTGCCCCGTCCCTGAGAGAGTAGGTCCTCTCTCAGAGGAATAGGCCAGGGAGGAGCTGTCGAGAGGAGAAAATGTTCGGGGAACCAGGTTCGGTTGGGCCAATAAGGGGCAACTAGCAAAACCTGCTCCTCTTCCTCCCTGACTTCGCACAGTAGTTGTGCAATAAGGCTCACTGGGGGAAACGCATACTTGCGGAGGCCCCGGGGCCAGCTGTGAGCCAGTGCATCCGTCTCGAGGGAATAAAACAACTGGCAATGGGACGAGTCCGGAGAGGCAAACAGATCTATCTGTGCGGCCCCGAAGTGGTCCCATATCAGCTGGACCGCCTGGGGATGGAGCCGCCATTCTCCCGAGGCCACAATCTGTCGTGAGAGCTCGTCGGCGGCACGATTGAGCAGGCCAGGGATGTGAACGGCACGAAGCGACCTCAGATGCTTCTGACCCCATAGGAGGAGGTGGCGGGCGAGTTGTGACATGCGACGGGAACGTAGACCACCTTGGCGGTTGATGTACGCAACGGTCGCAGTGTTGTCCGTCCGGACCAGTACGTGTTTGCCGAGCAGCGTCGTCTTGAGGCGTCTCAAAGCAAGGAGCACTGCTAACAACTCGAGGCAGTTGATGTGCCAATGCAGGCGGGACCCCGTCCAGGTGCCAGCTACTGCATGCCCGTTGTACGTGGCCCCCCAGCCGGTGTTGGAGGCGTCTGTGGAAACCACAGCATGCCTGGACACTTGTTCTAGGGACACACCGGCCCGGAGAAACGAAAGGTCTGACCACGGGCTGAAGGTTTGGAGGCAGGCCGGGGTGATTTTCACAGGGAGCGTGCCTCTCTGCCACGCCCACCTCGGGACTCGGTCGCAAAGCCAGTGCTGGAGTGGTCTCATATGAAGCAGGCCGAGCGGCGTAACTGCGGCTGCGGCTGCCATATGCCCCAGGAGCCTCTGAAAATGTTTCAGAAAAACCACTGTTCTGCTTTTGATAAAATTCAGGCAGTTCAGCACCGACCGGGCGCGATTCTCTGTGAGAAGCGCGCCGTGTGTTGGACCGAGTCCAGCTCCAAACCGAGAAAAGAGATCCTCTGCACAGGGGCGAGTTTGCTCTTCTCCCAGTTGACCTGAAGACCCAACTGGCTGATGTGCTGGAGCAGCAAATCCCTGTGTTCGCATAACAGCTCCCGAGACTGAGCTAGTATCAGCCAGTCGTCGAGATAGTTGAGAATGCGAATGCCCTGCTCTCTCATGGGAGCGAGGGCTGCCTCCGTAACTTTCGTAAAGACACGGGGTGACAGGGCCAGCCCGAAGGGTAAGACTTTGTACTGATACGCCTGACCCTCGAACGCGAAACGCAGGAATGGCCTGTGTCGCGGCAGGATGGAGACATGAAAGTACGCGTCCTTCAGGTCGATCGCTGCAAACCAATCCTGGGGACGGACACATTGGAAGATGCGTTTCTGCGTCAGCATTCTGAACGGGAGCTTGTAAAGGGCCCGATTCAGGACTCGCAGGTCCAGGATTGGTCGTAACCCACCCCCTTTCTTGGGTATAATGAAGTACGGGCTGTAAAAGCCGGCCATCATATCGGCTACCGACACCGGCTCTATCGCGTCCTTCGCCAGCAGGACCGCGATCTCCGCGCGCATGACAGGAGCAGATTCGCTCGACACTGAAGTGTGGCGAATGCCACTGTACTTGGGCGGACTCCGGCGGAACTGAATCGTGTAGCCGAGCCTGATGGTACGGAGGAGCCAGCCGGACGGGTTGGAGAGCACTTTCCAGGCCTCGACGAACCGGACCAGGGGGACCAAAGGTAACACAGGCATACCCGGGGTGGGGCAGCGCGGTGGAGGACAGGGACCCGGCTCGGAAGGCCCGTGGGCGGCCCGAAGCGGGGTCTGAGTGAGCCGTGCTGCACTTACCTGTCTCCACGGGGCAACAGAGGATGGGAGAGAAGGCGGATGACCGGGTCCTCGACCGCCTCGTGTTGCGGGCTGGCGAACAAGAGGGGGCTGGGGGGAGCAAGGCTGTTCCACAGGGTCGCAAGCCGCCAGCCTCGCCCTCTTGGGACCCAGGGACGGAGAAATTCGCTCTTCTGACAATTTGGGTACCACTGGACTCCGGAGAGCCAATGGTGGAACGGTAACCATCTGAAGAGTTAGTCCCCCCATCCCTGGGTGGCCTGTCTCAGGAACGTTTCTGACACTCGCCCCCTGGCTGGGCAGTGACTGAGACAGACTGGGCGGCCTGCCTGCTGCTGGTTCTACGCTGGGGCCTGGGTGAAGGCTGTTGCGGAGACCCCGCGGAACCGGAGGCAGCGGCAGGGGGGCGCCCTCGGCGACGAACGGGCGGAGGGACTATCCCCGGCGGCAGGGTGGAGGCAACAGTGGGCCGCCGGGATAGGGTGTGTCGGGGAGCCTCCGTCCGAACCTGGGTGGCAGAGAACTGTTGGGCGCAGCTCTCCGCCACGTCGCCGAACAACCCAACCTGGGAAATTGGGGAGTCCAGGAACCGAACCTTGTCCGCATCCGCCATCTCAACCAGGCTGAGCCAACGATGGCGTTCCTGGACCACCAAAGTGGACATCGCTAGACCGACCGCACACGCCGCGACGCTCGTACCCCGGAGGGCGAGGTCAGTGGCGGTGCGGAGCTCACTCATGAGCGCCCGATCCAAACTACCCTCGTGCATGTCCATGAGTGTCTTGGCCTGGTAGACCTGCAACAACGCCAAGGCATGCAAAGAGGAAGCGGCTTGCCCGGAAGCTCTGTAAGCTCTGACCGCCAATCCTGACGCGAACTCACAGGCCCGCGAGGGGAAACAAGGATCCCACACCCAGGATGCAGCGGCCGTTGGACATAAATGAGTCGCAACAGACCGCTCCACTGGAGGGATAGCCTCATAACCCTTCACCGCTCCTCCGACAAGGGTAGTGAGGGAGGAAGAACTACTTAAGTCGTTTTCAGCAGTAAAAGGTGCCGTCCACGACCAAGTAAGCTCTTCATGCACTTCGGGAAAGAAGGGCACTGGGGCGGCGGGCTGAGAACCAGCACGGCCCGCCCCGAGATACCAATCATCCAACCGAGACTGAACAGGACACGGTGGAGGGTTCCACTCGAGCCCGACAGCCTCGGCGGCCCGTTTCAGCATAGCTGATAATTCTGGATCCGGCTCGGGCAACATTGAACTCCCGGAGGGAGACAACGCAGCCGAGTCGTCATCTCCAGACATCAGCTCACCCTCCGATGCTGCAATCGACATCCTGTCCCCCAGGGGAGCCCCGAGTGAAACCGCTGGCCCACCCATTACAGATGGACCAGCAGATAACACCGGAGGCTCCAATGGTAGCAGTGGAAGGGAGGGGTGAGGAGCCCACAGGGAATGGTTACCGGGCGGGACATCCAACACTACCGGGGGTGGGGCATGGTAATGGGGACTCGCTCTCCGCGGACGAAGGCGAGTCTCGCCCTCAACACTGCGACAGTCATGTTCCCACAGTGAAAACATGAGCTGTGCACAAAAGCTGTCTCAGCGTGCTGTAAGCCCAAACACGTGATACAACAATTGTGACCATCAGAGAGAGACAGGGAATGACCGCACCCAGAAACGCACGGGCGGAATGACATCTTGAAAAAGACGCAAACGCACCCGTGTTGCTCTTTTAGGAAGTGAAAAACTCTCACCAGTGCCGGAGCACACAGGGGAATGACCGCGGCAACACTGACACAGGAATGGTGCACCCTGTGCCAGTGAAGCACTCACTTTCTCGCCCTCAACCGACCGTCAGACAAACAAACACAAACAGAAATTTGGTTACTGTGAAAACAGCAGTTGAGAGCTTAAAGCTCGCGATCACCGCTGCACTCGCGCTGTAACCACCGACACCAGGAGAGACTTCCCAAAGAAGCGCCGACACACTCGCTCGTTGTACAACAACACTCTTCAGATCCAGACATGAAGCTCGGCTCCGAAGCGAAAGGCAAATGGTGCGTGCATCCACTTCCGTATTTATACCCGCGCTGCGGGGCGGAGTGTGAGATGCAAATCTCGCACGCCAATGTGTATTGGCTGGTTCAATAATACTCGCAGACGATAGGCTCCCTAGCGTGATCCCATTTCAGTCGGCGTCGACTACGTCCGACGTTATCGACTGAAAGGGAACTGGCGTTACTGAAACGAATAAAAACAACCGTTGGAGAACTAGACAAAAAAGAGTGTGATGAAGAGATAAGAGACGAAGAGATAAAAAGAGCAATAAGTGAATTAAACAAAAAGAAAAGTCCGGGTATAGATGGTTTGGGGAGTGAATTTTATATAGTTTTAAAAGATTTTTTAACTAGCATTTTAAAAGAAGTATATGTAGATGTTTTTAAGAAAGGAGAACTGAATGAACGAATGGGAATGGGTTTAATGAAATTGATATACAAGCGAAAAGGAGAGAAGATAGATTTGAAGAACTACAGACCAATTACGATGTTAAATACAGATTTAAAGATTTTATCGAAAATTTTAGCCAACAGATTGAAGGAAGTAATGCCGAGTATAATTAAAACCAACCAAGCGTACGGAGTGAAAGGAAGAGACATAGCAGACACAACAATAAGTATAAAAGATACAATAAGATACATGCATGAAAAGAACAAAAAAGGGTACATAATTAGTTTGGATTTTGAGAAAGCGTTTGACAGAGTAGAACATGAATTTTTATTTGATATTTTAAAAAGTTTTGGTTTTGGAGGGAATTTTATTAAATGGGTAAGAATTTTATACAAAGGAGCAATAACAAAAATTAAATGTAATGGCTTTTTAACGCAGTGTTTTAAAGTTACTAGATCCATAAGGCAGGGATGTCCACTTTCAGCTCTTTTATATTCATTAGTTTCTGAACCACTAGGCCTGGCCATAAAACAAGAAGAGGGAATTAATGGAATAGGAGTCGAGGGAGAAGAAAACAAAATATTTCAATATGCGGATGATACAACAGTGATTGTAAAGGATCTAGAGAGTGTTAAAAAAGCAATGAGAATCGTAGACGTGTTTTGTAAAGGATCAGGAGCAAAAATAAATGCAGAAAAAACAGTGTATATGAGATTTGGAGGGGCAGAAGATTTAACAAATAGTTTTGCTTTTAAGGAAACAAAAGAAATGAAGATTTTAGGGGTTTTAATGGGAATAGATGAAAAGAAGGTAGGAGAAACAATGTGGGAGGAATTATTAGGGGGTATTGAAAGGAGGATGAACTTTTGGAAACTGAGAACTTTAACTCTGAAAGGGAAGGTTTTAATTCTGAATGTTTTAATGGTTTCTAAATTATGGTATGTTTTATATGTGTCATCCATGCCATTGAGGGCAGAAAAAAGGCTGCAAAAATGTTTTTTAGATTTTTTATGGGAAGGGAAACCAGCAAGAATTGCGTACAACACATTAATAGGAGAAGTGGGGAAGGGAGGTTTGGGTTTAATGGATTTTGAACAAAGAAAGAATAGTTTAAGAGTAAAAATAATACAAAAGTACTTGAATGAAGAAAACAAAACAGCATGGAAAAAGACAATGGAATATTTTTTAAGTAAATGTGGGAATCTTACACTTGGAGATAATGTACTGTGGATGAGAGCAAAGAAGTGGATGACAGAGGAGTTGCCAGATTTTTATAAGGAAGTGATGAGCGCCTGGGGTAAATTCTTAACTAATGTACATTTTAATCCAAGAGGTAGAGAGAACATTTTAAATCAGCCTTTATTCTTAAACAATGGCATTTTAAATCAGGGAAAAGAGATATTTTTTAAGAAATGGTGGGAGCTGGGAATTACAAGAGTAAGAGATGTTTTATATGAATTTAAAGAAGGATTTTTACCAGTACAATACATTGTGGATGTAATGGAGGAGGCAAAGGAGGATTTTAGCAGACAAGAGATAATAAACAAATATGAAATAATCAAAAGGGCAATACCTAAAGACTGGATTAAAAGGATTGAAAGTATGGAAGAGGGGACAAATGGAAAAGAAGTGTATGTAAAGCTGAGTGAAAAATTGTATGGTTTTAAAACATGTACGGTGAAGATGTTTTATGCTTTTTTTAGAGACGGTGTTTTTAAAGAACCAATTGTTAATGGATACTGGGTGCAGAAATTTAAAGATCTGAAAAAAGAGTGTATATGGAGAAACATGGGGGGGGGGGAGATGTGTGGAAACAAGATTGGGATGTTTGGAGTATTTTATAAGGCATACATTGTTTTTTACTGAGGCTGTTTTAAATAAAATAGGAATGGAACAAAACGCTTTGTGTAAAGTATGCCAAGAAAAGGAAGAGTGGATTTTACATATGTTTTTATACTGTAAAGAATTGGAGGAATTTTTAAAGAAATGTAAATGTTTAATCAAAGAGTTGACTGAGGAGTGGGATGAAAATGTAATGGAATGGAATAGAGTTGTGATGTTTGGTTGGGAAAAGAAGTGTGAAAACAAAAGTTTTATAAATCTGTGTGTAATGTTAATGAAAAGTGCAATATGGGAGAGAAGAACTGTGGCTAAAAAGGAAAAAATTGTGTTGGATGTCTGGACTGTGTTTAAAAGGAAAACTGAATTATATATGGAAAGACTGTATTTGTATTTTAAAGGTGAAAATATTGTTCATGCTTTTTATGATGTTTTTACCCCAAAAGTTTGTTGTGTTTTAAAAGATTTAATGTGGAAGCTGCCAGGAAGTGAAGGAGTTTTTTAAAAACATGTGTAATGTGAATGGAATATATGTGATGTAGAGATGTATGAAGAAGAAAATATGTATTTTTTATAAAAAAAATAAATAAAAAAAAATAAAAAAAAAGTCACGCCCGATCTCGTCTGATCTCGGAAGCTAAGCAGGGTCGGGCCTGGTTAGTACTTGGATGGGAGACCGCCTGGGAATACCAGGTGCTGTAAGCTTTTTTGATATATAATTAAAAAAAAAAGAGTCCCTGAGCTTCTTCAGAAAGCCTTTAAAAGTCTCTGAGATTCTTCAGAGAGCATGAAAGAGTTTGAGTTTTTTCAAAAGTTCTTCTTAGTTTAAAAAAAAAGACCTACTGAGCTTCTTCAGAAAGCCTTTAAAAGTCTCTGAGATTCTTCAGAGAGCATGAAAGAGTTTGAGTTTTTTCAAATGTTCTTCTTAGTTTTCTTCATTAATGGTCTAACCTTTTAAATAGCCCAATTTGGCAGCAGTTTTCGCTTACGGCCATACCACTTTGGTCATGCCCGATCTCGTCTGATCTTGGAAGCTAAGCAGGGTCGGGCCTGGTTAGTACTTGGATGGGAGACCGCCTGGGAATACCAGGTGCTGTAAGCGTTTTTGATATATATATATATATAAAAAAAAGAGTCCCTGAGCTTCTTCAGAAAGCCTTTAAAAGTCTCTGAGATTCTTCAGAGAGCATGAAAGAGTTTGAGTTTTTTCAAAAGTTCTTCTTAGTTTTAAATAAAAGACCTACTGAGCTTCTTCAGAAAGCCTTTAAAAGTCTCTCAGATTATTCAGAGAGCATGAAAGAGTTTGAGTTTTTTCAAAAGTTCTTCTTAGTTTAAAAAAAAGACTTACTGAGCTTCTTCAGAAAGCCTTTAAAAGTCTCTGAGATTCTTCAGAGAGCATGAAAGAGTTTGAGTTTTTTCAAAAGTTCTTCTTAGTTTTCTTCGTTAATGGTCTAACCTTTTAAATAGCCCAATTTTGGCAGCAGTTTTCGCTTACGGCCATACCACCTTGGTCACGCCCGATCTCGTCTGATCTCGGAAGCTAAGCAGGGTCGGGCCTGGTTAGTACTTGGATGGGAGACCGCCTGGGAATACCAGGTGCTGTAAGCTTTTTTGATAAAAAAAAAAAAAAGAGTCCCTGAGCTTCTTCAGAAAGCCTTTAAAAGTCTGAGATTCTTCAGAGAGCATGAAAGAGTTTGAGTTTTTTCAAAAGTTCTTCTTAGTTTAAAAAAAAGACCTACTGAGCTTCTTCAGAAAGCCTTTAAAAGTCTCTGAGATTCTTCAGAGAGCATGAAAGAGTTTGAGTTTTTTCAAAAGTTCTTCTTAGTTTAAAAAAAAAAGACTTACTGAGCTTCTTCAGAAAGCCTTTAAAAGTCTCTGAGATTCTTCAGAGAGCATGAAAGAGTTTGAGTTTTTTCAAAAGTTCTTCTTAGTTTAAAAAAAAGACTTACTGAGCTTCTTCAGAAAGCCTTTAAAAGTCTCTGAGATTCTTCAGAGAGCATGAAAGAGTTTGAGTTCCCTTTCGTTGTCACTCCGAGTTACGTCGGATGACGACGAATGGGGTTTCGCTTAGAAAGCCTATCAACTTCGAGTATTACAAAACGAGCCAATGGCAAAGAAATGCCATGGGTCTGCGGAATTTGCATGGCGTAACTCCGCCCCACCTCGTGGGTATAAAAGGAGGAAGCCGGCAGCAAGCAGATATGTTTTCGCTTCGGAGCCAAGTGTATTCTTCTCTCCACAAGCCATCTCTGAATTGTCAGCTTTACAAACGAGTACCTCGAGTGTTGGTGTGACGGCGATCTACGGCGAGAGCGTGCTTCCTGCTGATCTGTTGCAGTGGTCTGCCAGTCGGTGCGTTTTTCCCCGGGTGCTTCAACACTTGAGTTTTCTCTCACTAAAAGAGCTTACACGTGGCACGTCTTTTTAAAGACGGCTCGCCCGTGCATTTCTGGTTGCAGCGGACTGGTATCGGACTCTGATGGGCACGAGCGCTGTCTAGTGTGTTTGGGCTTTGATCATGCTTGAACAGCGCTCGTGGGTGACTCATGTTCTCGCTGGGAACGTGATCATCGCGTCATATATAGGTCGAGACTCGGTGAACTCGCAAGAGTGAGAGTCCCCTCATCCACCCCCCGATCTTCGGCTGGTGGCCAGGGTGACCTGAGGGTTACGGTCTGGATCTAGGCGCCGACTATGTGTCCGTGACCCCAGCCCCCCTCTTCAATGACGGTGCCCGCTAGTGAACTGCTGATTCCCGCGAGTCTACCCTCTGGTGGCCCGCGTGTTTCAGTTGAAGCTACAGAGGAAGATGCCATGTCTGTTGCAGCATCACTAGGTGGGTTTGAGTCTTCTGGAAGTGAGGGCTCGTCACAGCTGCCACCTTCCGGTGTGCATACGGCTGTGCCTGAGTCTGATCCGGAGATGACGACCATGCTTTCCTGGGACGATGGGTTTTGGGTAAGGCCGCCGACCCTCGTCCACGGCAAACCCCAATACCTCTCTTCCCGGACGTGCATGATGAGATCTCGAAGTCCAAGAAGACCCCCTTGTCTTCTCGGGACCGCTCGCTGATCTCATCCGCCTTTCCTCCCCTCGATGGGGCCGCTGCCCATGGGTACACTGGGGTTCCCCCGGCTGAACGCTCTGTTGCGATGCTATGTGTCCTCAGAGTGCTTCTTCTCGGCGCAATCCTAAGCACCCGCCCGTGGCCTGTAGTTTTTCGTCTACGCTTGTGGCGAGATCCTATAGCGCCACGGGACTGGCAGCCGCCTCACTGCATGCCATGGTCATTCTGCTGGTCCACCTGACCCAGATGCTCATGGACCTGCACGAGGGCGGGACTGACCCAGGGCTCTTCACTGAGCTGCGCGCCGCCACTGACCTTGCTCTCTGAGCGACGAAAGTGGCCGTACGCTCCCTGGGTCAGGTGATGCTCACCAGTCTGTGGCTGAACCTGTCTGATGTGCTGGATGTCGCGCGGACCCGTCTGTCCGACATTCCCATATCCCAGGTCGGCCTCTTCGGCGGTGCGGTTGAGGGCTTGCCCAACAGCTCTCAGCCGCCCATGAGCAGAGTGAGGTTGATTCTGTCCCGACGGCCCCGCCGTCCGCTCAGATCCCTCGTCTGCCCACCGCCGAAGGCGCCCTCCCGCGGCTCCCACCCCGCCCGTTCACGGGCCGTCTCTGGGGGCCGCGGGCGGACGCCACAGCCCTCTCCAGCCCCGCCCCCCGCTACACGCCGGGTTAAGCGGCGCTCGTGAGACGGGCACCTCGGCGATGGAGCAGACTGAGGTTGATTCTGTCCCGACGGCCCCGCCGTCCGCTCAGATCCCTCGGTCTGCCCACTGCCGAGGGCGCCCCCCCGCGGCTCCCACCCCGCCCGTTCACCCGGGTCGGCTCTGGAGGCCGCGGTCGGACGCCACAGTCCTCTCCAGCCCCGCACCCCGCTACACGCCGGGTTAAGCGGCGCTCTTGAGTTGGGCTCCTTAGAGATGGGACTCAGTTCTTTCCAGGAGTTGGTAGCAGGACCACTCCTTTCCCCGGGGAGGGCCGGGGAAGAATCCTTATTCTCCAAAGAGCTGATTCTCCCGTCTCTGAGCACAGAGTTCTCGGACGTCACAGAGCGCCGCCCACAAGCCGTGCTCTCCTCGTCCCCCTCTGTCCCGGAGGTGGTTGACATGGCGTGCCGTCCACGGACCGCTTCGCCGCTGTCCCCCTCTGTCGCCAGACCCCTGGCAGAGCAGGCCCCCGCGGGACGACCAGCCTGGTCCTCCCCTGGCCCCCTCTGCCAGGGCGCGGTTGCTAACTGTGCCCCCTCTCCGGGCCGCTATGCCGTCCACATCTGGGCCAGTTACTCCGCTTCGCTGCCCCTCCGGGGGGACGCCTGTGGCTCGCATGATCCCGTTGGTTCAGTTCCTGGGAGCCTGGCTAGAGCTTCCCCGTCTGTCCCACTGGATCGTGCGTACCGTCAGGCTCGGCTATGCGATTCAGTTCGCACGGTCTCCTCCCCGCTTCAGGGGAGTCCGCTCCACTTTGGTCGGTGGCAATGCCCCTATCATGAGAGCAGAGATTGCCACCCTGCTGGCGAAGGGTGCAATCGAGACTGTCCCTCCAGCCGAGATGAGGTCCGGCTTCTACAGCCCCTACTTCATTGTCCCCAAGAAAACCGGTGGGTTACGGCCAATCCTGGACTTGCGCGTGCTGAACCGTTCCCTTCACAGGATGCCGTTCAAGATGCTCACCGCCAAACGCGTTTTCGAATGCATACGGCCCCAGGATTGGTTTGCAGCGATCGACCTGAAGGACGCCTACTTTCATGTCTCCATTCTTCCTCGACACAGACCGTTCCTCCGGTTTGCTTTCGAGGGGCAGGCATACCAGTACGCGGTTCTCCCTTTCGGGCTAGCCCTGTCTCCTCGCATCTTCACGAAGGTCGTCGAGGCGGCCCCTGTTCCCCTTCGAGAACAAGGGGTTCGCATCCTGAGTTATATCGACGACTGGCTGATCCTAGCTCACTCTCGAGATCAGGTTTGCGAACACAGGGACCTAGTGCTTCGGCACCTAGCCCGTCTGGGCCTTCGGGTCAACTGGGAGAAGAGCAAACTTTGCCCCGTGCAGAGGATCTCTTTTCTCGGTATGGACATCGACTCGGTCGCCATGTCCGCGCAGCTTACGAGCGAGCGCGCGCAGTCACTGCTGACTTGCCTAAGACAATTCGAGGGCAAGAGTGCGGTTCCACTGAAACTTTTTCAGAGGCTCCTGGGGCATATGGCATCTGCAGCCGCGGTCACGCCGCTCGGATTGCTTCATATGAGACCGCTTCAGCTTTGGCTTCGCGACCGAGTCCCGAGGTGGGCATGGCAACACGGCACGTTCCGAGTACCAGTTACTCCGACCTGCCGTCAGTTCTTCACCCCGTGGGCGAACCTCGGTTTTCTCAGGGCCGGTGTCCCCCTGGCACGAGCTTCCCGGCATGTTGTTGTCTCAACAGATGCCTCCACCACGGGCTGGGGCGCCATGTGCAATGGACATGCTGCTGCGGGCTCCTGGACAGGACCCCAGCGGCTGTGGCATGTCAATTGCCTCGAGTTGTTGGCAGTACGCCTTGCCCTGCACCGCTTCCGGGCGTTGCTCAGGGGTCAACACGTACTAGTCCGTTCAGACAATACCGCCACTGTGGCGTACATCAACCATCAAGGTGGTCTACGCTCCCGCCGTATGTCACAACTCGCTCGCCACCTCCTCCTATGGAGTCAGAAGCATCTGAGGTCGCTTCGAGCCATCTTCATTCCCGGAGCGCTGAACTGTGCAGCCGACGAGCTCTCACAGCTTCAGCCCCTCCCTGGAGAATGGCGACTCCATCCCCAGTCGGTTCAGCTGATTTGGGACCAGTTCGGGGACGCGCAGATAGATCTGTTTGCCTCTCACGACTCGACCCATTGCGCCCAGTTCTATTCCCTGACCGAGGGCACGCTCGACACGGATGCTCTGGCGCACAGCTGGCCGCAGGGCCGCAAGTATGCGTTTCCCCCAGTGAGCCTTCTTGCGCACACTTTGCGCAAGGTCAGGGAGGACGAGGAGCAGGTCATTCTGGTTGCCCCTTACTGGCCCAACCGGACCTGGTTCCCCGAACTAGTACTCCTCGCGACAGCACCTCCCTGGCCGATCCCTCTGAGGAAGAACCTTCTTTCTCAGGGACGGGGCACCCTATGGCACCCTCGTCCCGATCTTTGGAACCTCCACGTGTGGCTCCTGGATGGGACGAGGCAGGTTTGAGTACCCTACCACCAGCGGTGGTGGCTACCATCACTTCCGCTAGAGCGTCGTCCACGAGACACGTCTATGCGTTGAAGTGGAACCTCTTCGTCAACTGGTGCTCTTCTCTCCGAGAAGACCCCCGGAGATGCTCGATCAGTGTTTTGCTTTCCTTCCTTCAACAGGGGCTGGAGCGAAGGCTGTCTCCCTCCACCCTGAAGGTCTATGTTGCCGCCATTGCCGCACATCATGACCTCATCGAAGGTAAGTCGGTGGGGAAGCACGACCTGATCATCAGGTTCCTGAGAGGAGCGAGGAGACTGAATCCTCCTCGTCCTCCTCTCGTTCCCTCTTGGGACCTCTCAGTGGTTCTAACTGCCCTGAAGAGTGCTCCCTTTGAGCCCCTGCAATCAGTTGAGCTTAAGTTCCTGTCTATGAAGACAGCGCTCCTGGTTGCACTGGCCTCCATCAAGAGGGTTGGGGACCTGCACGCATTCTCCGTTGACGAAGCGTGCCTGGAATTTGGGCCGGCTTACTCTCACGTGATCCTGAGACCCCGGCCTGGATATGTGCCCAAGGTTCCTACCACTCCCTTCCGGGACCAGGTGGTGAACCTGCAAGCGCTGCCCTCGGAGGAGGCAGACCCAGCCTTGGCACTGCTCTGTCCAGTACGCGCTCTCCGCGCCTATGTAGACAGAACGCAGTGTTTCAGGACCTCAGACCAGCTCTTTGTCTGTTATGGTGGGAAGCTGAAGGGAAAGGCTCTCTCCAAGCAAAGGTTGTCTCACTGGATAGTGGACACCATTGCCTTGGCTTACCAGCAGCAAGGTCGACCGTGCCCCCTTGGTGTGACTGCCCACTCCACCCGGAGTGTGGCGCCCTCTTGGGCTCTAGCGCATGGCGCCTCGCTAACAGACATCTGCAGAGCTGCAGGCTGGGCGACACCTAACACATTCGCCAGATTCTATAATCTCCGAGTGGAGCCTGTGTCCTCTCGTGTACTCGCTTCAACCAGCTAGTACCGGACCCGCTCAGGTGTCTTCGCTTGCTCGCCATTCCACTCCACGGACTGGATACGTGCGATATTTTCCTCAGGTGAGCTTTTCCGAAAGCCCTGAGCTCCTCCAGCACTCCTGACGTCGGCGCCAGTGTCTATTGCCTGCGCGTCGGCTAGGTGCCTCCCGTGTGCATGGTCCCTCCTCCGAGCGACCCCCACATGTGTATTTCCACTGTAAGCCTCTCTGAGCGTGTGTCTTTCCCTTGGCAAGCCACCTTGCCACCCCTGGGGTTGAAATATTCCACCTGCGGCTGGACACCCCAGTGTTTTCCATATGCTTCCTTCGGGTCATATGTGTATTCTCTAAGTTCCCCCCCCCTCCGGGCTGGCATTAATTGCATACTTCCCCTAAGCTGGGATATGCTTCCCAGTGTACCATGGTATTCCTGTGATAAATGGAGTCCTTTGTCCAGGCTGACAGGGATCTCGATTTACGCAGGGCACTGGAAGACAGCTGAGAAGGTGGCGTGATTAGACTGGTAACCCCATTCGTCGTCATCCGACGTAACTCGGAGTGACAACGAAAGGGAACGTCTACGGTTACGTATGTAACCCTCGTTCCCTGAGTAGGGAACGGAGACGTTACGTCTGCCTGCCACTTTCCGCTGTACCGCGGGGATCGCCTGAGCTCAGTCTTGGCTCCTCAGCGAAGAAACATATCTGCTTGCTGCCGGCTTCCTCCTTTTATACCCACGAGGTGGGGCGGAGTTACGCCATGCAAATTCCGCAGACCCATGGCATTTCTTTGCCATTGGCTCGTTTTGTAATACTCGAAGTTGATAGGCTTTCTAAGCGAAACCCCATTCGTCGTCATCCGACGTAACGTCTCCGTTCCCTACTCAGGGAACGAGGGTTACATACGTAACCGTAGACGTTTTTTCAAAAGTTCTTCTTAGTTTTCTTCATTAATGGTCTAACCTTTTAAATAGCCCAATTTTGGCAGCAGTTTTCGCTTACGGCCATACCACCTTGAGGGCGCCCTAGAGCAACCAGGAAGTAGTGTGGCAGTAGTGGGTGAGGAAGGCTCACCAAACGTGTTTCTGTGTTTTTTCGTTTGTTTTTGTCAGAATCAGTGTTTTTTTGTTAGTTTTTTTTGTTTTGTTTTTTGTTTAAGCTAAATCCTCCCAACAGCATACGCTGTTTGGGAGGAATTTTGTCTGCGTGTTTTTCTTTGATGGATGGACAAAGGTTAATGGACATTGCAATGGCTGGAGTACCACGAGGGCGAAACGACCACGGACCGGACGAACAACAAAGAGATGGACAAGAACGGGGGAAAGAAGCGAGAAAGGAGAAAGCGAAAAGGATGTACAAAAAGGAAGCGACAATAACGGTGGATTTAAGAGATGAAAAAGAGGTGAGAGCGATGGATATCATAAAAGCAGTGACGGAGAAGATCGGAGAAGGAAAGATTTTGGCAGTGAGACCTAAACAAACAAACAAATGAATATGAAGTTACACTTGAACGGGAGGAGGATACGGGATGCTTAATGGACGGATTGGATATTAAAGGAATGACATTCGAGGTAAAGAGTCTTCACAACAGGGACTATGTTGTCTCGTTTATGCACCTGCCGGCCTACACTGAGGATGCGGACATTTTTAATAAGCTGGAACAATGGGGAGTAATCCCAGTTTCTGTGGTGAAAAGGAGGTTTTATCCGGGCACAAATATAGAGGACGGCACACGCTTTTTAAAAGTAAGGTTCCCAAGGGAGGTGGCATCACTACCATACAGCACAAGACTGGAAACAGCTGAAGGACCACAATACTTCAGAGTGATGCACAGTCATCAGGTGAAAACCTGTCGACTGTGCATGAGCCCGGACCACGTGGTGAAAGACTGTCCAGATTTTAAGTGTTTTAAATGTGACGAGAAAGGCCACTTTGCAAGGAACTGCAACGCTGTTAAGTGCCCGGATTGCCGAGAGGTTCTCACTAAATGTGAATGCTGGACGGGGCGAGAGGAGGAAGAAGAGGAGCAGGTGAGCGGGCAGGTGCTAGAAAGAGACACAGAAAAGGAGCAAGAAGAAGAAAACGGAGGAAAGGAGACGAGTGAAATTACAGAAAATAAACAAAGTGAGGAACGGATGGACGATGAGTATAAACAGGGGGAACAAACACAACAAGAGGATAAAAACTGGACACAAATGGACATGAATGTAAGCTTGGAAAGTGAAGTAGACAGAGCAGAACAAAAGGACATGGAGCAGAATGTGGAAATGGAAAAGGAAGCGGAAAATGAAGAAGATGAAAATGTAGTTCCATCAAATAAAAGGAGAAGATCAATACAGATAAAACCGAACACTGAAGGAGCGAGAAAAAGAGTGACTTTAAAAGGTGAGCAACAAAGTATAGATGAAAAGGAGCTGGTAAAGGACTCGGAGGAGAATGAATGAAAAGATGGATTTTAGCAATGTCTTTTTAAGAACTTTTTTTTGTGTCATGATTTTAAGAATGGTTACTTTTAATGCTAGAGGTTTAATGGACATGAGGAAATTTGAAAAAGTGAAGGAAATGTGTAAAAGAGAAGATGTGATAATGTTACAAGAGACTAACTGGAAAGACTTGCATATAAGTGAAATAAGAAAAAAATGGAATGGAGAGATGTTATACAACAACGGGGATGATAGATTTGGAAGAGGAGTTGCAGTACTAATAAGAGAAAATAGAGATATAAAATGTAAAGTAGTATATAAAGATAAAGTGGGGAAATGTATAGGTTTTGAAATGGAATATGAAGAGAACTAAATACTTGTGGTAAATGTGCATGCACCACCGGAAGAGATTAAGAAGAGGGAATATTTTAATGGTTTAAGGGAACTTTTAAGGAAATATAAGGATATTGTTATTATGGGGGATTTTAATGTTGTTTTTAGTAAACTGGACATGGCTGAAGGAATGGTTTTTAAGACAGATACAGGAAGAAAAGAGTTAAAAGGGCTGATGGAAGAAAATGAATTGATTGATGTATGGAGGGAAAGAAATGAAAAGAGAAAAGAATTTTCAAGAAGACAAATTGTGGGGAATTTTATTTGTAAAACGAGAATTGATTTTATTTTATGTACACGGAATATGGAAAGCAATTTAGAAAAAATAAGATATGAAGAAACTAGTTTAAGTGATCACAAGCCTATTTTTATGCAAATTGATTGGGATACAGTGAAAAGAGGGCCGGGAGTATGGGTTTTAAACACAGGGATTTTAAAGAACGAAGACTATGTTTTAAGTGTACAGGAAATTATAACAAAGGAAAAAGAAAACGGAATGTATAGAGAAGACAAAAGGATTTGGTGGGAAAATGTGAAGTATTTAATCAAAAATTTTAGCATAAAATATTGTGGGATAATTCAGAGATGTAAAAAGGGTAAAGAAAGAGACATACGAGAACAACTAGAAAAGGAATTGAACATGAATGAAAAAGATATACAAAAAATAAAAGAAATAGAGGGAAAACTGAAAGAAATAGAAGAGAAGAAATATAATGGGGCACGATTAAGAAGTAAAGCAAAGTATACAGTGGAAGGAGAGAAATGTACTAAGTTTTTTTTTTATTTGGAAAGAAGAAGGGGAATTTCACAAACAATTAAAAGAATACAAAGGGAAGATGGAGAGATAGTGGAAACAAATGAAGAGATACTAAAAGCAATAAAAGCATACTATGGAAAGCTATTCAAAGCAGAAGGAGTAAAGGAGGAAGAAAAACTAGAATTATTGAAACAAATAAAGACCAAAGTAGGAGAGGATGACAAAAAAGAGTGTGACCTAGAGATAAGAGAAGAAGAGATAAAAAGAGCAATAAGTGAACTGAATAAAAGGAAAAGCCCAGGTATTGACGGTTTAGGGAATGAATTTTATATACCTTTTAATGATATTTTAACGGATATTTTAGAAGAAATATATGAAGAGACTTTTAAGAAAGATGAAATGAATCAGAGAATGGGGATGGGATTAATTAAGTTGATATATAAAAGAAAAGGAGAAAAAGCAGATTTAAAAAATTATAGACCCATCACAATGTTGAACACAGATTTGAAAATTTTAACAAAAGTTTTAGCCAACAGATTGAAAGAGGTAATGCCAACCATAATCAAAACAAATCAAGTATATGGAGTGAAAGGGAAGGATATAGCAGACACAACAATAAGTATAATAGATAGAATAAGGTATATGAAAGAAAAAAATAAGGATGGATATGTTATTAGTTTGGATTTTGAAAAGGCCTTCGACAGAGTAGAACATGACTATTTATTTGAGATTTTAAGTGGGTATGGGTTTGGGGAAAGTTTTATCAAATGGATTAAAATTTTATATAAAGGAGCAATAACAAGAGTAAAATGTAATGGGTTTTTAACAGAATGTTTTAAATTAACTAGGTCAATAAGACAAGGATGTCCACTATCAGCACTTTTATATTCACTAGTTGCAGAACCTTTGGGATTAGCTGTTAAAAGAGATAAAGAAGTAAAAGGGATAGACATTGAAGAGAGTGGGGAAAATGAAAACATGTTTCAGTACGCAGACGATACAACAATAATGGTTAAGGATATAAACAGTGTTAAAAAAGCAATGGAAGTGGTACAGACGTTTTGTAGGGGATCAGGGAGCAAGATAAATGAAGAGAAAACAGTATATATGAGATTTGGAGGGGCGAGTGTTTTAGCAAATGATTTTAAGTTTAAAGAATCAAAGGAAATAAAGATCCTAGGTGTTTTAATAGGGAAAGACGAAAAATATGTTGAAGTAGTAATGTGGGAAGAAATACTAGGAGGAATTGAAAGAAGGTTAAATTTTTGGAAATTGAGGACTTTAAGTTTAAAGGGGAAGGTTTTGATTGTAAATGTTTTAATGGTAGCAAAGTTGTGGTATGTTTTATATGTGACTTCTATGCCGATGTGGGTGGAAAAAAGGCTGAAGAAATGTTTTCTGGATTTTATATGGGATGGAAAACCTCCAAGAATTGCATACAATACTATAATAGGAGAAGTTGGAAAGGGAGGGATGGGATTGATAGATGTGGAACAAAGAAAAAATAGCTTAAGAGTTAAAGTAATAAAAAAGTATCTGGATGAGAAAATTAAAACAACGTGGAAAAAGACGATGGAATATTTTTTAAATAAATGTGGGAATTTTAATTTGGGAGATAATATTTTATGGATGAAAACTAAGAATTGGATGGTGAAAGGAATGCCAGATTTTTACAGAGAATTGATGAGTGCTTGGGGGAAATTTTTAACTATTGTTAATTTTAATCCTCAAGGTAGAGAGAGCATTTTAAACCAGCCTTTATTCTTAAACTGCGGCATTTTAAATCAGGGGAATGTGATTTTTTTAAAGAAATGGTGGGATGTTGGGATCACAAGAGTTAGAGATATTTTATATGAATTTAAAGAGGGATTTTTACCATTACAGTATATAATAGATACAATGGAAGTGGCAAAAGAGGATTTTAATGAACAAGAACTACAAAATAAGTATGAAATAATGAAAGAAGCAATACCCAAAGAGTGGATAAAAAGAATAGAAGATATGGAAGAAGAGAAACAAGGGAAAAAAGTGAATGTAAAGTTGGGAGAAAAACGATATGCTTTTAATGAATGTACTGTGAAAATGTTTTACTGTTTTTTTAGAGAGGGGGTTTTCAGAAAACCAAAAGTCAATGAGTACTG